>NC_091460.1:132358702-132366202 GCF_027789765.1 Dendropsophus ebraccatus | reverse complement strand
ATAGATAGGAGATAGATATATAGATGATAAATAAATAAATAGATAGATAGATAAATAGATAGATAATAGGAGATAGATAGATAGATAGATAGATAGATAGATAGATAGATAGATAGATAATAGATAGATAGATAGGAGATAGATAGATAGATAGATAGATAGATAGATAGATAGATAGATAGAGAGATAAATAGATAGATAGATAGATAGGAGATAGATAGGAGATAGATAGATAGATAGATAGATAGGAGATAGATAGGAGATAGATAGATAATAGATAGATATGCAGCTATGTGAATCTCTTGTCCTGGAAATTCCATCCCTGCCATTGTCTATTCATCTCTCCTGGGGAGCAGTATAGTGCCCTATAGGCTTCTATAGTCAGGTGGTGTCTCAGATATCCCAGCGCTCCACATATTACAGTATAGAGTCTGATGTTCCTCACCATTGTCTTGTACAGCGCATCAATATCCCTCTTTCTAGAAATCTACACACAATTGTTTTGCTGAATGGCGTAATTCTAGATTTCTAAATAATTCAAAATATGCGAATATAATAGTCAACTATACACACCAAATATGAAATCGATTTTTTGGGGTCTTTTCTTTATTTTGTATCGGCTTTTACTGTACTGCTCGTAGATTCGTTTAAAAAAAAAAAAAATATATATATATATATATATATATATATTGTTTTCCTTATTCGGTTTCTTCCACGGGAGAAAAAAAATACAAATTAATTTTATATATACACATATATAATTTATTTACACTTCTACTATATATATATATCTCCATACGTCCGTGCTGTCTGTCAGTAGTATTTCCTCTGTTGTTTTCCCCTTTTCTCCAGTAATGATAATGATAATAATATAATATATTCAGGAGATGCTGAGATGACTCCAGGGAGATAGAAATGTACAAGCAAAGCTTCTTTCGTGAGCAGGAATAAACTAATGGAACAATCTGATGTCTGCCTAATCCTATGGAGAAAGCATTGTCGTTTGCCTAATATTGACTGAATAGTAATTAATGGCTCTCCATCCCGGAGAATGGCCGGTAATCCGCGCTCCGTACAGCCGGCCGGGGACCGTGTTATCACATGACAGCAGCAATTTATCTATTAGGGAATATTATGGCAATAAGCTGTATACAGGAGGCTGGGGGGGCTGGCAGGGCATTAACCCCGCACATCTGGCCACACAGCAGGGGGATGTCCGTGCAGTCCTGGTGAGTGATGGTGCGAATAGCACACGGATAGTGATTAGGGGGACACGAGGATGTGGGAATAGCTTTACACCAAAACATGATGGATTTATTATATCATGGACTGAGAACTCCTATATATCCATTGTATAGCTGGGAAGCCGTATGGATTACAGGGCAATTATAGGAGAACATAGAGATCCTGTCCTGGTCATTATTACTACTCATACATATAATGATGCATATAATTTACAGTATAGTATACACATAGGGATATATAGAGTATCGAATGATGAAGATGCGGGAAAGTTGTGCACTGTGAGAAATCGGCCCAGTATCTGTAAAAAATATTATTATTATTATTATTATTATTATTATTATTATTATTATTATTATTATTATTATTATTATTATTATTTTTTATATAGCGCCAACAGATTCCGCAGCACTTTACAATTCTGGGAGTACAAACAGACAATACAGAGATCTCCATATAGTTCCATCCATGGGGAGTGAGGACCCTGTAGACTATTAGGAGGGGAAGAAACCCGGCGTTAATAATACCGTAATAATACTGGAAACAAAAGTGACGTCATAGGGGAGATGGAATCCATTACGTTCTTATAAAATATGGTGGGGTCATAATAGGGGAGACCGATATATGATAGGGGGAAATATAGTGTGCGTGACATATATGTTTTGTTCTGTTGTCTTCATTTATTTTTTTGATTTATAGATATAGCGCTGGATAGATAAAAAATTACATTGACAGATATAGATAGATAGATAGATAGATAGGAGATAGATAGATAGATAGATAGATAGATAGATAGGATATAGATAGATAGATAGATAGATAGATAGATAGATAGATAGGAGATAGATAGATAGATAGATAGATAGATAGATAGATAGATAGATAGAAGATAGATAGGAGATAGATAGATAGATAGATAGATAGATAATAGATAGATAGATAGATAGGATATAGATAGATAGATAGATAGATAGATAGATAGATAGGAGATAGGTAGATAGATAGATAGATAGATAGATAGATAATAAATAAATAGATAGATACATAGATAGATAGATAGATAGATAGGAGATAGATAGATAGGAGATAGATAGATAGATAGATAGATAAGATAGATAGATAGATGATAGATAGATAGATAGATAGATAGATAGATACATAGATAGATAGATAGATGATAGATAGATAGATAGATAGATAGATAGATAGATAGATAGATAGATAGATAGATAGATATCTGATTCTTTATACCATATATTCCGCCAGACAGCTGGTGATGAGCTATATAGTATAGTCCACTGAATTTTTAGGGAGATCACTCCTAGTTCTAGTAAAATAATTTTGTTATGTTTTATATTATTATATTATTATATAGATTGGATCATAGATGTGAGACGGGAGGATAATATTCACCTTCCATTGTATTAGATCTCCTCTGTATGAAACTAATAGCCCCCTGTTATTAATGGTGGCCCCTGGAGGCACTGACAGCTCTGTGTATATGGAGGAGGACAGGACTGTTTTAGAATCTTCCATACAAATCCATATGTGTTTATTTCACTTGACTCACTTGTGCCCTGTGTGAATGATACTACAAAGTACCTGCTCTGGTCCTCTTCATGTATCTGCTGAGATCACTATAGATCATTATTCTGTTTATTCTCCCACTAGAGTCACACTGCAGGTGGGAAATATTGAAGAATAGAAGTAAAGAAAATTGCTAAATATAATTATAGATGAGGCCTTATAAAAAAATAATAATTAAAAAAAAAAAAATAAATATATATATATATATATATATATATATATATATATATATATATATATATATATATATATAAAGAATCCATTCCATTGTATACTTTCTATACTGTAGAAACCTAACTTTCTATTATCATATCATCTGCTTGTCTGGTATTAGTCAGCATAGAATAATGGTAAAATTCTCTCCCAATTGAAGGCCACCCCTAATGATCCCATCATCCACCCCTGTCACATCACACATATACTTACCACACAAACAGGGCCAGATTGATCCAAATTCATATTGACTCAGTTACAGGTCATCAGCTGCAGAAAGTGGAAATATTTACTTTACACATATACTTTATGATCTGCTGGGAATTACAGGGAATTCAATAAGAAAACGGAGAGGGCCGGTCTAAACCCCCATTTAAAAGACTTAAGCAAATTAGAGACTTATCAGATTAAAAGGCGCAACACAATGTGAGAGAATTGTCTCTGCTGAAAGGCTGTGGGGTCTGCGAGATCCTGCGCCAAATCTCAGCGATACAAGGAAGATCAACACAAGCCAAAGGCAGCTGAAGCCATCTTGTTTTGTAGCTTTGCTGGATAAAAGACAGACAGGTCTATAGATATAGATGATAGATAATAGATAGACAGATAGATAGATAGATAGATAGATAGATAGATAGATAGATAGATAGAAGATAGATAGATAGATAGATAGATAGATAGATGATAGATAGATAGATAGATAGGAGATAGATAGATAGATAGATAGATAGATAGATAGATAGATAGGAGATAGATAGAAGATAGATAGATAGATAGATAGATAGATGATAGATAGATAGATAGATAGATAGATAGATAGATAGATAGATAGAAGATAGATAGATAGATAGATAGATAGATAGATAGGAGATAGATAGATAGATAGATAGAAGATAGATAGAAGATAGTTAGATAGGAGATAGATAGATAGATAGATAGATAGAAGATAGATAGAAGATAGATAGAAGATAAATAGATAAATAAATAGATAGATAGATAGATAGATAGATAGATAGATAGAAGATAGATAGAAGATAAATAGATAAATAAATAGATAGATAGATAGATAGATAGATAGATAGATAGATGATAGATAGATAGATAATAGATAGATGATAGATAGATAGATAGATAGATAGATAGATAGATAGATAGATAGATAAATAGATAAATAAATAGATAGATAGATAGATAGATAGATAGATAGATAGGAGATAGATAGGAGATAGATAGATAGGAGATAGATAGATAGATAGATAGATAGATAGATAGATAGATAGATGATAGATAATAGATGATAGATAGATAGATAGATAGATAGATAGATAGATAGATAGATAGATAGATAGATAGAAGATAGATAGATGATAGATAGATAGATAGGAGATAGATAGATAGATAGATAGATAGATAGATAATAGATAGGAGATAGATAGATAGATAGATAGACAGACAGACAGACAGACAGATAGATAGATAGATAGATAGGAGATAGATAGATAGATAGGAGATAGATAGATAGATAGATAGATAGATAGATAGGAGATAGATAGATGATAGATAGGAGATAGATAGATGATAGATAGGAGATAGATAGATAGATAGATAGATAGGAGATAGATAGATAGATAGATAGATAGATAGATAATAGATAGATATATAGATAGATATATAGATAGATAGATAGATAGATAGATAGGAGATAGATAGACAGATGGGATACGTGAATAGTTTGCGGATATAATTCTGACATCTGTCTTGATAACACCTTGTGCTGTCTGTGCTGCTGCTCCTGTCAGTGTCAGATGAAGGAGCTGGGAGGGATTCAGGGCGCAGATTGCTGTCTTTTCTTATACTTGTGGTATCTGGGATTATCAGACATTTCCATGGAGCTCAATGTACATAAATGGAATAGAAAATCCAAAAATTAAGCCGAAACTATTCTCTCCCCCAGAGCTCTGCGCATAAAATAGTCACCAGGTCTCCTATGCAGGAATGCTGCCCTGTCTCTACATGTCGGCGTGTGCGCATAAACCTGGTGTGAGAAAGGTCAGAGCCTCAGCCATTAGCATCTCCACTGCTTAGTGTCCATATTTATGAGACCTGAGCTGCCATGGAGACAGAACTGTACATAGGGACTACAGGGTTGTCATCTGCCTTAATATAGTCATGGGAGATTGCGGACGATTTATGGCAATGTAATATTCCAAGATTTGCGCTGTTATGGATCATTGATGTGTGTGTGATATATATATATATATATATATATATATATATATATAGATAGATAGATAGATAGATAGATAGATAGATAGATAGATAGATAATCTTTTATAAATCCTATAGGCAGAAGTGCTGGGCCATACACCTCTCTGCAGCACACAAGTACTAGGCTGACAATTGTGCATTGAGAAGCTGTCCTGCATTCCCGCCCTGGCCGAATGCGGATTGGTGTCTATAATTACGGTAACCCCGCCCATCAGCGGGAGGCTGTGATTGGCCGGGACGAGCGCGCTGGGCGTGCTCACAGCAGTCCGGAGGGGGGTTGTGGATGACGTCAGGCAGCTGGGTAGGACACAGCTCTGGTTTAAGATGTTAGTGAAACAGGGAAGCGGCTGAGCTCTTGCTGATTGTCCATTGTCACTAGTGAAGGTGCAGCCCCGTGCTGGGTACAGTGCCCCGACTATACCATGCACTGCCTGCTGCTGCTGTAGAGGGGACTTCCTATAATAGGACTGTATAGTGGACTTGCCAGTGACTACTCCTCCACCAGCCTTGGCTGCTCCTGCTGCTGCCCACTGTCGCATCTTCTAGATTCTGGTGCCACCAGTTGGACGCACAGTGGAATTGACCCTCAATCCCTTTGCCATAGAGGATTGTTCCTTGGTAATCCCTCTGGATCTGTTGGGAAGGCTGCTTCCTTCTGCACACGGTCCCCTCTTCCATGAACTCTATGAAAGACCCCTTACACTTGGAGCACTTAGCCGGGAGTAAACTGGCATCATCAGCATCTTCCCATCATCCTCACCAGTCAGTGACCCTGCTCTCCATGGCGTCCTCCTTGGGGCAGCGCTCTGGGGAGTGTAAGCAGAGGTTGGAGGTGCACACCATCTCTGACACCTCCAGCCCTGAAGCTGTAGGTAAGAACCGGCCCAAAGCCGCACACACCTGGGCCATATAGTCCTAGTCTTACCATATAGTCACCATCAAAGAGCTCTTTTACCTAAAAGTTCCCCATTGTAGCTCAAGAACTGGTTTGTTTGTAGTATAATGATGCCTCTTCTTCTTCTTCTCCTTCTGCTCCTTCTTCTTCTTCTTCATTATTATTATTATTATTATTATTATTATTATTATTATTATTATTATTATTATTATTATTATTATTTAATGATGCCTCTTCTTCTTCTTCTTCTTTATTATTATTTTAATTATTATTATTATTATATTATGCCTATTCTTTTTCTTCTCCTTCTTCTTCTCCTTCATCTTCTTCTTCTCCTGCTCCTTCTTCTTTCTTCTTCTCCTTCTTCTTCTCCTCCTTCTCCTTCTTCTCCTTCTATTTCTTCTTCTTCTTCTTCTTCTTCTTCTTCTTATATAATGATGCCTATTCTTTTTCTTCTCCTTCTTCTCCTTCATCATCTTCTTCTCCTGCTCCTTCTTCTTTCTTCTTCTCCTTCTCCTCCTTCTCCTTCTTCTTCTTCTCCTCCTCCTCCTCCTTCTCCTTATTATTATTATTTTATCATTATTATCATTACTATTACTTTATATGTGTAATTAATATAATAATTCTCTTCCTTATCAATAATAGCAGTATTCAATATAGTCAGTATTCATGTTTCTTAGTCCTTATAAATATAGATATGTATAATAAATTAATAGTTACATCCTATTGTTAGCTTCGGTACTAACATTCTTTTTTCTGTACTAATTATTCTTCTAACGTCTATTGTAATTACTTGTATGTGTTATATGAAGTGATAACATATATATATATATATATATATATATATATATATATATGTGTGTATATATATGCCACTTTCCATCATGCCGCAGGGGAGATAGATATCTGCCTGTGTTCACACTGTGCAGCGATTACAGCAGTGACAATGTGGCCGTGTGGCTGTGATTTACAGACTGAACACAGCGCCATAAAATTGTCCTTCATCCAACTCCACCACCGCAGTGTGATAGGTTTTGTAGTAAATGACTGCAGTGACTACAACTTGTCATAAATGACTCATGTGCTGTGTGGCGATGTGACTCCTGGGGATCAATGGATAGTAACATAGAGGATTGTCGGCAGAAGACCACTGGGTCCATCTAGTCTGCCCTTAGTATTCCCCCTTAGAATAGATAGATGTATATACCAGGCAGGTTTACATTCTGTTATTGTAGATTTATCTACCACATCTGCTGGAAGTTTGTTCCAAGTATCTACTACTCTTTCAGTAGTAGAGA
>NC_091460.1:130436202-130623702 GCF_027789765.1 Dendropsophus ebraccatus | reverse complement strand
CAAGGGTTTACCAAGGCAGGCATCCATCCACAGACAGCCGTTTCGGGGTAATTGCCCCTCGTCAGTGTGGAGTAGGATTCTGGCTAACAGGGGCAATGAAAATTAGTGCTCAGGAATAGATAAACGCCATGCGTGGCAACTGGGCGTCGGTTCAAGAAAAGGGCAGCCCCACGATGGTGCATGTTTGGCAGTGTCAGATGACTGACAGCTTGATCAACCAACCTGAGCTGAGCAAGCTGCGAGTCTTCTGCTGACATCTCACAGGGGGCTGGAGAGTGTCACATGACTGACAGCTTGTTCAACCAACTTTTTCTGTTGGATCCTCTTTGGGTTTTGGCACAAAAATTGCAGTTTTTGTGCCAAAAAAAAAAAGAAAAAGAAGAGCTGTGTGTGTTTCCAGCCTTAAAGTTTGTATTTTTTGTCCTTCTCTTTCTGAGATGAATGAATACATACATACAATCATTTAATTCTTTAATTCATGTCTATAACTCATATTAGGAGTATTATTATTCTCTGCTTTTAAGCAGTCTTTGAAATCATAAGATTACAATTAACATTTCAATATGGTTGTTTATTCTTAGCATAAAACAAGACAGACTTCTTTTTTCCAATCAAGCAGCATTAGTAATCCACAAAGATTGTATTTGTAATCCCATTCTTCTGCGTCCAGCTGCAAACTGTTACAGAGAGCACAGGCATTACATGGAAAATGTTTCTGGCAATTGAAGCAAAGGACATCTGAAAGCACAACAGACATCATTCATAACTGTCCTGCCCTCAATCTGTAGAGGTAGAAGACTTCCTGAAGACATATGTCTGTATTGTCTAAATATAGGATTTCTTTAAATAGATCCCATGCGATGAGCTCTTTATAATGTTTACATGAATTCATACCATCAAAGCCATACGTTCTCCGCAGGGTTGTAGTCACTATGTAGGAAACCAAGCACATTCCTGGTAAGTAGTGATGAGCGAACATATTCGTACGAACATGATGCTGATGCTGTTCGCTGATCACAAACAATTTGTTCAATGATCGGATTGGTTATAATGATCATTTTCAAACATATTCGAACATGCGAACGTTTATCACGTGATGTACACAACTGTGTAAATTTCCTACCACCAAGTTGAAAGAGCCAACTTGGTGGTGTGGGGAAGGAAGGGCAAATCAGGTAATGTAGTAGCCATGTTCACTACTGGCATTACTGTGATTGGCTGTACAATTAGCAGCATTACGGACATGCTATAAAAACGCAATGCTGAGGCTAATCTTCTCAGTCTTTCCCGGTTCTTGTGCCGCTCAGTAGGGAGAGTGATACGAGCAGGGACAGCATCTGAATTAAGTTAGGCAGCAATATTCACAGTGGTAGTTAGTCAGTGTAGGGAGGGAGAGCTGACCGAGTAGGGCTTAGAACATTGTGAAATTGTAAGTGTAGGAAGGGTGACAGAATCCAGTGTTTTAGCACAATAAGGATTCATTTCTTAACCTTGTAGTGACCAGGTGTCCATCATAGTCCTTCCTGTCCATTATCTTCACAATGTATTTGAGTTGTCCGAGGCCAAAAGAGGGGGCTCGCTGGGACATCTTGACTGGATGAGCTGACTGTACGCTGCATCCTAGCATTCCTCACCCGTATTGTGTGATACATGTATGCACATCATTGCGTATATATGCACAGCGAATAAAAGATACTCTAATGCTACGCACCTCATAATTGCTCCGCTATTGTGTATTTTACACTTTGCACCTGATAATCTGTACGCACCAAAACATACGATTCTACTGTACGTTCGTTATTTGTGAATGTTCAGCAAACACAAACCAAACCGATCATAACAATTTTTTTTTAATGTTCGTCTTCGGGATCCAAACCGAACATCGGGATGTTCGCTCATCAATACTGGTCAGTTAGTGTTTTGGGTAGCACTAAGAAATTGGGAGAATCCACACTTTATTACTTCCTCTATTCTCCCCACCTTTATTTGCTAAATTGTTTCAATAACTGGTAATTATTTCTACAACACACAAAAAGGGTGTGCACCATTATAACTTCCAGAGAAGCAGGCATAGCAACCGCTATGGGGTCCACCAACCGAGGGTATGTATGTACCAGAATAATTAGAAGAGAAGCTGCTATTGGGGTCTGCAGCTGAGAGGGTCTACCTTCAATGCCAAAGGAGTCTCAGCCCGTGAAGGTCAATTTTTGATCGTGGATAGAAAATGTGAGAAATCCTATTGATGGTGAGAGAGGAACTGCAGGAAAGTAGGGATGACATGGTCAATAGTGGAAAACAGGGTGCTGAAAATTCTAAAAAGAACAAAGAAAAAATTTTGAGATACATAGAGGAGGAACCGAGGATATCACCCATGGCAGATGGAAGAGGCGTGTTCACAAGCAAAATCCAATAAGGTAAAGAACTGCAAAAGAGCCAAACAAACGTCTCTGGAAGAATAGGTTTGATTCAGGGTTGAACCTCTGGGATCTGGAGGTAATTGTCATGGTATTCTCTTACAAAAAGAGACTAAAATGCTTCGGAGACTCCAAGCAATGGGCCCGTTGGAATATTAATTTGTAATATTTTTGTGTCCAATATAAATATTTTGACACTTGTGCACCATTAGCGGTTTTAATGCCTATACAGTTTACATTATTGTATGTAATATATATTAACTATTAAATAAATATTATATAACTGATAGTTTTGTATATATAAGAGGTGACTGTTTTAGGGGATGTCAGGGTCAGATGAAGCGGCTCGCGCTGTGAAACAGCCTTCGCCTGGCTGCTCTTCTGCAACCACACATGTAACTCAGAATAAAGCTATTGTGAAGCCATAAGCCATGTGTGGTGAGTGCCATCCAGTTTCTGCTCTCCTGCTGCTCACAGGAAACATAGTGAAGGCCTAAGTAATCATAACCTTTACAGTACATTTCCCAAACTTACTTGCTGTTAATCTTCGTCATTGAAGCTATATTTAAATTGTTATATTTGGGCTCCATTGTTTCCTGTGGCTCACGTGCAGTAACTATAGTAACATCAACTAAAAACCTGGATTCTTTTCTTTTACAGGTATTTTTGTTAGTATTGACCATACATGGTCATGTTGTTGTAAATATTTTTGTTTTTGGAAGCCACAAAGCTACTTATAGCCAATACTAATAATAAACTTGAAAGGTATTTGTGTTGTAACAAGTGACAGGTTATTACTCAGATAGCCACCATGCGCTGATTGATGGGGTTTGACCTCATGGACCATTACCAGTCTATGGGGCACATCGGCTTCTTTAGACATTTGCCCCATTACTACAGCTGTTCAGACTTTAGGAGACTTTACCTCCCATATTCTCATGAACAGTGTAGCATTATTTGTTCTTTTTAGCACTGTGAATAATCCCTCACACTGTCACCGTATCAGGACTATCAGGATGAAGGCACTTTTTGGAGATGGAAGATCAGCAGCACAAAGGCTCAATGGGAACTGGAAGTGATTTTTTTCAGTAGTCAGCGTTATAAGATAGTAATTGTTCCTGGACATATATTAGTGTTGGTCTTATTATGTTTTGCTTACACAATAATTTTAAGTATCAGTTGTCATTTAAAGAAAAATTAGAGAGTTGATCTGTGCTGAGTGTAATAAGGGCTGGTGTCAACACAGGGCTTACCTGGGTAAGTGGGTAACTGGGCCCACAGTGCCTCTAGGGGCCCAGAGAGGGGTCCGGTGTTCTAATGTTCAGCCCACTCACTGTAGTGCAGGGTGAGCAGGCTGAACATGAGAAGACACAGGAGAAGGAGCAGGACCTGCACAGAGAGAGAAAAGGGTGAAGGACCTGATCACATGACCGAAGGTCCTCAACCTTACAGTGTGCGGAGCAGCCCGAAAGAAAGGAAGAGGGAAAAGACTGAGCTGTAAGTGCTGTGTGTCAGTGTCTGAGTTTGTCAGTCAGTGTCTGTGTCAGTAAGTCATTGTCAATGTCAATCAGTCAGAGTCAAACAGAGCCAGTCAGTCAGTGTCAATAATGTGCTTGTGTATGTTAGTGGTGTCTAAAGTGATTGTGCATGGTGTGTGGATGAGGGGCCCACTAAGGCTCTGTCACCAAGGGCCACAAAAATCTGCAGCTGGCCCTGAGTGTAATAATCAATACATGCAACCAGCTTATGTAATCTTTATAATATAGTGGTTACAATATTTTCATTTTTGAAGCTTCTGAACCAGTTGCTAATTTTCACTAGAATTATGGTCTTAAACAACAATATTTCCCAACTAAACTGGTCGTTGCAGAGCAAACTAATATTTTAACATCAGGGACTAGAGATAAGCAAAGTAGATGGAAATTCGTTACACGAGTTTTCTTGTTAATCAGATCTAAACAAATTTAATTAAAAAAGCCTAGTTTTGGCTCGAACCAAATAGTACAATACTGAGACTATTACAGAAGGACAAATTTGTTAAAGGCTGTTGTTGTAAAAGTGTCCCTATATCGCTCTGTTAGTCTCTCCCTGCTCTGCTTTAGCTGCCTATTAGCGCTTGTTTGCTCCTCGTTCCCCACTCGCTGCCGCCGCCGAGCAGATGAGTGCGGGAGGGGCTACGGGGGGCTGCCCGGGTGATCGCTCGATCATCCGGTCAGCCCATAGAGGATAGTGGCGCTCTGCTGCCGCCGCTCCTATTCCACGGAGTGATGGTAGCAGATCGCTGCTATATCAGTCCCTTGTTTTTCAACATGTTTGAAAAACAAACGACTGCAACGATCAGCCGACAAGAACGACTGATCGTTGCCTTCTATTCCACGGGATGATTATCGGCCGTCATGGCTGATATTGGCCAAATACGGCCGATAATCATTCCGTGGAATAGGGCCTTTAGTTCTGTACTAATCACGGACGTTGCAACAATGACGATTATCGGCCGCAACGGCCAATAGCGGCCGAATACGGCTGATATCGGCTGAATACGGTTGATAATTGTTCCGTTGAATAAGGCCTTTAGTTCTGTACTAATCACGCCCGTTGCAACAACGGCTGTGATTGGTACGGAACCTGCATTGTGCTGCAGGGCGAGGGATCACAGCCGGAGGGTATACACGGGGTATACACTCCGGCTGGGATCCCTAGGGTCGATGTAGAAAACTGACATGTCACGGAACGGCCGGTCTGATACTAAGTGTGACCATAGCCTAAGGCTGCATACGTTTATCTGAACCCCAGCGGATCAGTACAAATGCATTTGCTGAACTTGCTATTTAAAAATAATATTACTATGAAAGTTTCCAGGCAATAAAATAAATAAAAAAAAACAAGATGATATTTTGCAAGTTGCCATTGCAAGTCAAGCATTGTATTACATCAATCTAGTCAGCCATGATCAGCTGGCAAGTCAGTGTGATATGATTATATAGCATTCCCAGCTCTTTTTCTCCCTCTCGTATTTATTACAATAGAACTTGGCAGGCACCCCCTTTTACCATTCATAGTGTGGAAGCAATGTTATTCTCTGCAGAGCAGTTAACCCTTTGTGTTATAGTTTATGGACACATTTTGGTTCCTGCACAGGATTTATTACTTGCAGAACATATTATTCTGGGCTGGAAAGTATGAATTTATGAAAAGAAAGGAAATCTCTTTGAACAATGTCATGCTAGTCTTTGATGTCGGAAATTATTTGCATTAATATAATTGTATTCTGTACAGACTGCATAATAGCGTCAGCCTCTTGATTTCATAACATGGATTTAACTGTTAGGACCAGGAGGAAAAAAAAATAAAAATTATATATATATATATATATATATATATATGCTCCAAATCCTTGTAGAAACAGCGGAATTCCCTTCGTGACGCACAGTCCTCAATTAGGTTGGCTAACACCCAATACGTAATCCAGGAAAAAGAAGGTTTGGGAAGACAGCGTCTTTAAGTGGAAAAAAGTTTCTTTATTTTGCCATATGCACACACAAAAAATTACGACGTTTCGGCTCTTCTAGTACATCCTGAGCCTTCCTCAAGTATAGTGCTACTACACTCCTACACCATATTTAAATACATATAAACCAATCACCAGGTCGTGACAATAAAATCATTAGCCAATCACTAGATTCCATAGGCGGGGACAAAATCACAGGTTATTTTATATCCATTATATCCAGGTATACATCTTTATTTATACATTAGCTTTTTTCCAAAGCCTATTATCATTCCTACCCCCTCCTAAAGACACACGATCTCCTACTGATCCACGAGGGACTCCTCCGCACGGACAGACACATCGCCTCCTCGCCACCGCTTGTAAACAACGGAATTGCGGCTGCGCACACTCCAGATCCACATTGGCGAACACGTCGTCCTGGTGACTCGACACTATCCATATGATTGGTGCATTGTCCACAATACGTCAGCATATGCAAACCACACTCGCTTCACTTGGCGTTTGGCGTGGCCATGGTTACCAAGACGCGGTTTGTACCGATGCAATCGTTCTAGCCATACAGCAGGAAAACAGGAAGCCGACTCCACGGCTACTACGGCTCTCGTACATAGTTCACAACCACAGCTGTGGCTTCTTCAGCACCGGCACTCCGCTCACCTCCAAAGCTGCAACGTCCTCCAAAGATCTCATGCAGGGCCACAGTATCACCGGTGTCACCGGTATTATTGATGTTTTCCTCCATCATTAGGGCATATAAATAGAAGGACAGAAGGACATAGAAGAAATAGAAGGACAATGTATTTATATGCCCTAATGATGGAGGAAAACATCAATAATACCGGTGACACCGGTGATACTGTGGCCCTGCATGAGATCTTTGGAGGACGTTGCAGCTTTGGAGGTGAGCGGAGTGCCGGTGCTGAAGAAGCCACAGCTGTGGTTGTGAACTATGTACGAGAGCCGTAGTAGCCGTGGAGTCGGCTTCCTGTTTTCCTGCTGTATGGCTAGAACGATTGCATCGGTACAAACCGCGTCTTGGTAACCATGGCCACGCCAAACGCCAAGTGAAGCGAGTGTGGTTTGCATATGCTGACGTATTGTGGACAATGCACCAATCATATGGATAGTGTCGAGTCACCAGGACGACGTGTTCGCCAATGTGGATCTGGAGTGTGCGCAGCCGCAATTCCGTTGTTTACAAGCGGTGGCGAGGAGGCGATGTGTCTGTCCGTGCGGAGGAGTCCCTCGTGGATCAGTAGGAGATCGTGTGTCTTTAGGAGGGGGTAGGAATGATAATAGGCTTTGGAAAAAAGCTAATGTATAAATAAAGATGTATACCTGGATATAATGGATATAAAATAACCTGTGATTTTGTCCCCGCCTATGGAATCTAGTGATTGGCTAATGATTTTATTGTCACGACCTGGTGATTGGTTTATATGTATTTAAATATGGTGTAGGAGTGTAGTAGCACTATACTTGAGGAAGGCTCAGGATGTACTAGAAGAGCCGAAACGTCGTAATTTTTTGTGTGTGCATATGGCAAAATAAAGAAACTTTTTTCCACTTAAAGACGCTGTCTTCCCAAACCTTCTTTTTCCTATATATATATATATATATATATTTATTGCAGTTCATAAAATGTATTTAGATCTTCTAATCTTCTAAGTTAGTAACAGAGGAAACGAGAGGTGCTTTACTGAATAGGACTGTTTATATACAACGCGCACATGTGTTACCCTCTGGATACAGTCTACATATGCATGTCATTAACAGCCACCATATGGTAAGAATGTATACGCTTTGGAAAACAAATCTTTCCTATTAGAATATACTTTCCTTCTTGTGTATATATAGAAGAGGTCAAGAATTGGTTAACGTTTCCTTGTTTAATTTCCAGTACCTGAACTGTTCAAAAAAAAGAAATTCCCCGGAGTTTCTTGAATGTCAAGAGGGATGATGGAATCAAACAAACAAAGGGAAAAACACAATCAAATTTTCAACAGAGAGACAAATTCATTACTGCCATGGCAATTGCAAAAGCCTGGGATGTTATTGATGAGAATTTTTACGTTAGCGACCTTTGTGTGTGTTTTCTATGCAGTTGGCATTAATGAGGCAGTACATGGAGATTGGATGCAATTATAGGGAGAAAAGGCAATATTCTTAGAAATAGTCAGATGGCAATATTGCAAACTATGGAAATGGTATTAATGAGGCATGGAGGGGGACCAAAAAACAATATTTTAATTATATTTCTTGTGTAAAGTTAAAGGGGTTGGCCACTTTATAGTCAAATTCAGTATAGTAAAGCAGGGAGCAGGGAAGGGAGGCCATGGAACGGCCCTCCAACCCCCATGCCATTTTATATAGCTTTTGTTATAGTTTATGGCATTTATACTATAAAAACTGTTTGTGTCTTGTATTTTAAGGGCAATAACATTTAAATTTTTTCGCCAATGGCGTTATGTGAGGGCTTCTTTTTTTTTGGCGGCATAAGTTGACGTTTTTAGTGGTACATCTTTTGGTTACATGTGATGTTTTGATCTTTTTTCCTATATTTTTTAGGGGGCGGGATTAACAAAAGATTGTCATTTTGGTAAGTTCTTTATTTTTATTTTTTATGGCCTTAAACGGTTGGAATAATTAATGAAATGGGTTAATAGACAGGGTCATTACAGATACGGTACCAGATATATGTATCTGTGCTGTAATGCATTTTATAGTGAAGGAGCTGTCAGTATTACACTGTCCTGCAGCCTCCTCCCAGCACCCGATAGGCGGGAGGGAGCGGATCTCCCCATAGACCCAGCGTCCATGGGGGTTATCTGCCTGGTGGGGAGCGCGGCTCCTCTCCAGGAAGTGGCAATAGGAGGAGGCAATGTGTGGAAGCCTCCTCCCACCGTCAGATCGCAGCTAGGGACAATGGTACAGTATGATGTCCATTTTCAAGGAAGGGGTTAAAGGAGAAGTCTGGTAGATTATAAAATCCTGCAGGGGCAGGAGAGAAATTGATTACTTCTCCTGTGCCCGCTGTGAGTGGCGGGACTGGCCTCAGGACACCTGCCGGACTCCGGGATCTCCGGAGCTGACACATGACGACCTGATGGACTGGCGTTCAGCCAATCAGTGACAGGGACAGGACGCTACTTCAATCACTGATTGGCTGAGCAACCAGTCCATCAAGCAGGAAAGGCCTTTTCCCCCTGAGTTGTGATATCCTCACATAAAGGGTAAATGCATTCCAGTGGGGTCCCGAGGCCGGTATCGCCGCTCACTGTGGACACGGGGAGAGGTAAGTTAGTACTTGTAATGAATTTACCCCTGCCGGTTGCAGGATTTTTTAATCCGCCGGACTTCTCCTTTAAGTACCAGACAAACAAAACAATTTCTTCTAACTCCACTGGATGACCTAACTCCTCAAACTATTTATTTTTTCTGCAGAACATTTGTATTTTTGGATAGCTAGGCTTAACCTCAGCCAAGAAAACACAAGACACTTGGTTTTATTTCCTGTGAGAACATGCTGCATATTACTACTAAACTGAACAAGTAACATTTACTTAATTTTGTAGAAAAAAGACACATTTACATCTAAAATACAATAATTGTACAGGGTATCAAAGGCTACGAATAAGAAGAATATTACATCGCTGCTCAGACCTGAAGCAACTTTTTGACATCACTTTATAACTTTATAAAGACAAATATGAAATTCTGATACGCTACTAAAGAATTACATTCAACATAATACCAAGAGAATGTTCTGAAAATAGGTTCACGCTGGGTACTGGAAGTTGGGCTAGAACAGTCTCTGTTTGCATTGGTTGTTGCTCAATGAGTAGGCCTGTGGAGGTTAGTTTTGAGAGTATGGCATCTGGAAAGGTCGCCCTGCCCAAGCTAAGTCAGTAGTAAAAAGTCTGAGGAGGTCAGGTAGATGAAGCAGGCTTTAAGGGTCCTTCACACAGGCTGATTATCGGAGATTAGCTATTATATTCCTACAGACTGCAAACAGGCAAATGGGAAGTTTGCTCTCCTTTGTCTCTATAGCACACCTTTAAAAACTGCAGCAACATGGAGGACACTGCAGAGCAGTACTGAGCAGTGTAATCTGTAAATTTACCAAAAGGATAAGATATAGTACCTTGATTGTCTCTGTGTCTCTATCTGCTTCTATCTCACAAAAGAAAAAAACAATACAGCACACAAATTTCCATCAGTAAAAAGATTAAATTACAAAGTTTGTGACTTACAACTACCTTTTTTTTTTCTTTTTTGGTTCATACATAGAGATTTTGGGGGGCATTTATTATTGAGTCTAAAACATGCAATTTTTTTCTACAGAGTATTCACTTTTTTTTTTTCTATTCATAGGACTAATTTAACATGTATTTATAAATGTGTGAATAAAAATAATTACAGAATTTTGGCAGAATAATTGCAAAAAATTGCGTAAAAAATATTCACCTGCTACTGACCAGACATAGGCCTAACAACTGTTTGTGTGAGTCTTTAAAACTGTGCAAATGATAAATTGGGCCAAGATTAAGTGAATACTCAAAACAGACATTAAAAAAAAATCTTGTTGTTATATAGAACTTAATAAAAAAAAATTGGGGGCAAAAAAACATATATTCATACACAAAAAAAGGCACTCTAGGCAATACTCTTGATAAAGCCTACCCTTTAATTTGGTAGAAATTACATGAAAATATATTTATCATTTTCTATTTAAAAAATGCATAAAAATTGCAGCAATACTTGTAACAAAAATGTCACTGGTTCATTGACAGACAAAGAGATGGGAATCTACTGACAGTACAGTATGAAAAACCCACTTCAGGTGGAGTCAGAGTTCACTTCAATGATAGATTATATCTATCATTCTTATCTTAGTACATAGAAAAATAGAAGAAAATTTAGGGCACTCACCATCAAAATTGTAGCTTGACTGAAGAAGTTAAAACAAAATGTGGGGTTCAGCAGCCAACGAGGACGGTTGCCGGCATTCTTGCTGGCTGCTGAACCCTGCATGGTGTTTTAACCTTTCCTTCAGGGGACCTATGATTTTGATGGTGAGTGCCCTTAATTTTCTTCTATTTTTCTTCCTACTAAAAAATGTCACTGGTGCCATTATATCTGTATAGTGCATAGGGATTAAAAGGTATTGAGGAATAAAAAGACACACAATAACTCAATTGTCCAAAGAACCATATAATCCTGTAGCTGGTTCTGAGTGTACTGGTAGAGTTAACAATTACCTCAGAAGTACCTGGGAGATGGTGTCATTTATGCTATACATTTGCCCTCGAATCTTAGTGCTGACCCAGTGAAATATAGACTATGATGAATGAATAAGAAGCACAACACTACACACACATCCACAAATAGCGGCACTCGGTCTTATTCATATTCTTTTATAGAGAAGCTCCTTAGCCTCAGGCAAGTCATGCAATTTAAATCTATGTAACTCGGAGCCATTCAAATGCTGGAGGCAACACAGCGCAGTATAAATAAAATATTCTCAGCTACATAAATAAGGCTCCAGAACCTCCGAATCCCCAGATATCTTAATTATCAAAGATCCTTTCAATTACAACCCAATCCACGGACATATAAGCAATATTAGTTGAAAATTTAAAAACGACCGATTTCTTTTTTCGGTGAGGTACCGCCTCCATCTTTCTTAGATTATATCACTTCTGTACGCCTGTACCTAGACAAACATAGCAGATGTATCATATGGCACTGTGGTTTCTTAAATGACTGTGTGATCATTGGTTTTAAATAGGACAGTTAATAAAACTACTGAGGCATATCAGAATGATCATGGCCATGAAACGAACATCACTGTACAAAAAAAAAAAACAACAGCTATGATGGCACTGACGGGCAACCAATCCTCAAAATAACGGACATAAATTTAAACATTAAAATTGACAATAAAAAAATGTTGTGGGAAGATAGCCTTAGCATGTATATTTTCTATATCTAGTGTATATAGTGATAAGTATGCATATATATATATATACACATACACACAGTGGTGCCTTGGATTACGAGAATAATTCATTGCAGGACTGTGCTTGTAATCCAAATCCACTCTTAGACCAAAGCAAATTTTCCCATAAGAAATCACTGAAATGCAAACAATTGGTTCCACACCCCAAATATAATGATTTTGTATTCTGAATAACACGTAGAACAGATAAAACAAACAATGAGAATATGTACATATGAGAGTATGTGATATTATAAGTTACTGTTCAATATGGCAATCAGCATGCGGAGTATAATGTATAGTAAGTGCATAACCCTGAAGAAACAGCAGCAGTTTGTAGATACAAAATGCAGATCCCCATAATGCAGTAGCTTAGTACAACAGGCTAGAATAGAGAAGCAGGGCTGCTGTCAGAGGTCTGTGTGGTCACATGACATCAATGGGGAATGTGTGTGTTCAGCATGGACCAGTCAGGAAGTGAGAATCACAGAGCTGTACAGGAGGACAGTGACAGAAACTTCTCTATACAGCAGTGTGAATAGCTGAGTGTGAGTTCAGGTACATTATAGCAGCAGTGTATAGCTGAGTGTGAGTGCAGGCACATTGTAGCAGCAGTGTGTATAGCTGAGTGTAAGTGCAGGCACATTATAGCAGGAATGGAGAGGATGGGAAACACAAGGACTGAAAGAGACTGCAGTGAGCGTGAAGGAATGAGCAGGGACTATGTGGGCACATAAATGCAGCGCTCTCTGTCTGGAGAGAGGGAGAGTACCTCAAAAAGAGCTATAAAAGGAGATCATTTGGCTCCTATCTGCCCAGCTGTAGGCTTATTCAGCCCAGGAGAGGCCATTGCTAGTGTGAAAATGCTAGAGTAGGGACCATGTCTTGAGGACGCCTTAACGTGGCAACATGGTACACTCTGTTTGATCAAATAGTTTGCTAAGATCCTCACTTTTTAATATATACAGAGCAGGTGCTTGCCGTGTGTACGCTGGGAGGAGTGTATATACGGTAAGACCTTGCACCTGTGGGTTTCTGTTGCACCTTCTGTTTTTTTGTCTGTACTTTAGCCACAAGCAGCATGCAACCTGCAGTGTGAACAGAGTCATAGATGTGCGGCCAATTTTTCCTTTTTTTTTTTTACCTCAACAGTCCTGTCATCTAATGTAAGCCCCAGCCCATGATTTGGAAGGTGAGCGAGACTTCTTGGATCTTGAGTACAGTGCTGTAGCCCACACTATGCAGATCATACCCCTCCCCCTCCCACCCAGTACAGGGAGCTCTTAAACCAAAGCAATCTTCTTAAACCAAGTTACAATTTTGAAAAACTTTGAGCTCGTCTTGCAAAATGCTCTTAATCCAAGTTACTCTTAAATCTAGGTATATATTTTTCATCTTCAGGAATTCTTCTACTATTATTTTCTATGAAGTAATCCCAATAATCAATAATTACCCGACAACCCTTTTCTTCGTCTGACAGGATGATTAACGTGCAAAATGATTCTTAGTGAAAGTCAATAAAATTCCTTTTAGTTAAATGTCAGAAATATAAATCCACCTTTTAGGGGAATTAACTTTAACTGTATTATTTACCTGGACAGTTATACAGTGTAATGAGCTGTCATCAGGACGTCTAATCCAGCTAATAACATTTCATGATATTTACTAAGTGCTGTAGAATATTAGAAACAGGATTTAACAAAACGCAGTAAATGGCCAATAAAATAGCGGACGCGTTTCGGCTGAATATAAACGCACAGTTCACAAGAGGAATTAGAGGAATGGTTTTCTTCTAATTGGATTGGATTTTCGTTATGTAAATATATCGCAGGCATATAAAGTGTATAAAGTGCAAGTTAGGCCTACACTACTGCTAATGGGGTGCACACTCTAATAATAGGAGATTACATGGCTGTCCCAAAGGGGAGAGTGAAACTTACCACTGGGGCTGCTACTATGGCCAACAGCACTCCAAGCCTCATTATTTTTTTCCTGCTAAATACAGAAAGCTTATGCTAATCAATTTTAACCTAATATATATATACACCGTGTTTAAAATAGGAAGGTGCCTTATATCCCCCCCACAAAAAAAAACACAAAAAAAAAAACTAGACACTATGGGGGACCTTTATTAAGTCTGGACCCTCTTAAGTCTATCTATTCATTCAGGCAGAGACCTCTGTTCCATCTTTTTACTGCTGAGTAAATGCCATAGAAGTTAAACCCTAATAAAAAGTCAGAAAAATAAAAAAAAAAGTTGCTTCTAGAAGAAAAGGAAGAAAGAACTAAAATGCTATTGCCAAAAATTGTTGTGGTTTGATCAGGAGCGTAGCTAGGATTCACGGGCCCCCATAGCAAAAATTTTTAAGGGTACCCCCTCCCCTACGCACAACACAAAGCACAGTGCATATACATATATATATATATATATATAATATATAACCCCTGACCTCTGCAGGAGCTCTGCACATTTTCCTTTCCTACTTGATTGCTGCAGGCAGCTGGAGAACAGAGTTTAGAGGTTATGAGTGCAGTGAAGCAGAGATCTCTGTCTTCTGCTTGTTAACCCTTTTTTGTGTTGCAGCATGTAAGTAAACATTGGGTCACTTACACACTGCAGTACATAAGGGGTTAAGCAGAAGGACACATGCTCTTACATTCTCCACCGGGCCCCCTCCTGCATGGGCCCCATAGCAGCTGCCTACCCTGCCTCTATGGTAGCTACGCCACAGGGTGGGATGGGGTATAGTATATTGTGTATATTCTCTTTTATGCCTCCTAGAAATGTGTAACTAAATAACAACTGTGATTATTCCTTTCTTTTATCATTGATTTTACCACTTTCTCTCATAGGAGCAGAGCGCAGTTCAGCAGCAGTAGCACAGATTTCCTTCCTATGCTGACAGCTGAAATATATAAGTAACGATAAAATGTATCATGCAGGAGACGCTGGCATCATATAAGAATAAGCAACATGGTCTGATCATTGCATATACCACAGGATATTGTACTGTATATACTGTAGGTTACTAGGGTAGTTTCACTGTGTATAGCTAAGCTGACACAGAAATGTATATAGAAAAGTGTAATTATTAAGAAATCTGAGCAATAGCTTCTATAACATTATATTAACCTATTACTATAGAAGGCAATGAAGAGTCCTGCAATTCTTGGAAATAACATATTCTGTGGTAAAGGTTTCAATGGTAAATCTAGTATTGAGACATATAGGAGCCTTGGTGGTTTTCCCTCCACATATTTGCTTTGATACCTAATTGAATACATTTACTAAGCCAAAGTATATAAACAGTCAACTACTGTTGACTACCCATGGCTGGGCTTAAAAGAAAATATGTGTAACTCGCATAGATTTTCAGGCTGAAATTAAAGGTAACGAAATATGCTTGTGAAGCCCCACAATAGGAACCAGTTACTGCAAGACTACAGCTATTTAGCCAAAAAGTCTTGTAGAAATTTGCCTCTGTAGGCATTGTTAAAATGATGTATTTTTATTTATTTCCAGCTAAATTGTGGTAGATGAATAAAGAAAAGCCTAAAAAACAAAGGCCTAAAAACATCTCCATCCAGTGGCCCCATAGGCTTATAATCATATAGAAGAATGAAGGAGTCTGGTGGATTATAAAATTCGGCAGCCAACAGGGTGCGCGTGGATACTGATGTTGAACTAGCTGATGGGCTCTGGTGTTTTGGGGCAACTTGTCACGGGCACCGAACCTTTGGTAGGACTAGTGTGAGGTGCCGGTGTAGGTGCAGGTTCGGAGGCAGAGATGACAGAGTCCCGACTTAACCAGATGTTAACTGTACACAATTAAATTCAGTGCAATACAAAAATACAAGATCAATACTACTCACAAATGCTACTGCAAAAATATATAAGACAATACTTCTTAGACAGCAGGAGGAAGAAGAAGGAGAAGAAGAAAGTTGTTTGTCAGGGTAGTTTAGGGGCTGGATAGGAGCCCTTGCCTTATTAGTACAGTACTCTGCCGGGATGTGTGTGAAGTATATCTTGAAGAAATCCTCATACTGTACTTAACGTTCTGAGCAATACTGTACATGTGAATGGACCCTACAAATACTTTGAGGAGTATTTTTTCTCTTCCAGAAAAAATATATACAGTAGTGCGACCTCTTGTTGTCATTAACTTAAATAGATGTAATTTGTTCATTTCTGAAGGGAATATGCATGGTTGCTGTCAGCTTCAGAAACTTAAAGGGGTAGTGCGGCGCTAAGAAATTATTCACAGAATAGCACACATTACAAAGTTATACAACTTTGTAATGTATGTTATGTCTGTGAATCGCCCCCTTCCCTGTGTCCCCCCACCCCCGCCCGTGTACCCGGAAGTGTTGGTGCATTATACATTACCTGATCCGTGTCGCGCCCGTCCGCCAACTTGTGCCGCAACGTCATCTCCGGCCGGCTGATGACGTGGCAGAGGGCGGCCGGCACTCGGGAAGATCGGAGTGCTTCGGCTGGCCGGCCGGAGATGACGTTGCGGCACAAGTTGGCGGACGGGCGCGACACGGATCAGGTAATGTATAATGCACCAACACTTCCGGGTACACGGGCGGGGGTGGGGGGACACAGGGAAGGGGGCGATTCACAGACATAACATACAATACAAAGTTGTATAACTTTGTAATGTGTGTTATTCTGTGAATAATTTCTTAGTGCCGCACTACCCCTTTAAGCCTTTCATGTGAAAATATATATGTATCGTGGATTGCACAGAGGTTTGAATATGACGCAAGAAACTAGCAGTCACTTATTGGCACCGTCTGAGGAAATGTGGTTGAATGCTGAATTTACTATTTAATGGAAAGTTATTTTAATCATTTTTTCCCCCAAGTTTATCTCATATAGACACTATACAATAACCTCTGCATTTTATGAACAGTAGTCGATTTTGCATTATTCGAGATGTTATTAAAACGCCCACACAATTGAACTGGAATACGAACAGAGTCACATCTTACACAAGCACTTTGAAGATGAATATTTTGCTTTGCTTCTCTAGCCCAGTATAAGAAATGTTCACACATTGGTCTTCATACAAGATGTTACATAAGGAATAATTACAATGCTTCAACCATTATAAAATACTTCACTTATTACCAGCCAGTCTACATGAATTTGGCGACAATAGTCATGCATAAAGACTGGTAGAATACATAAAGTCATACACACAACATTTAATTACTAACATCAAAGGAGAAGTCCTACGAAATTCAAAAAAAGGAGGAAGGCGGGGGGGGGGGGCATAGGCAAATAATAAACAAAGTAAACTCACTTGTCCCTGTGTCTCCATAGCGCTGTTCCCATTTTTGACTGAAAGCTGGGTACGTCACATACCCAGCTTTTCCAGCTGCAACGTTACGCCCCGGCTGAGCAATTGCCTGCCCAGCCAGTCAGTGACTGGAGCATTGTCCCACATCAGTTACTGATTGGCTGGTCAGTCACTCAGCCGGGTATGGAGAAGAAGGGAGGTTCAGCAGCACCGATGGTCCCTTGAATTACCCCTTCGATCCCGGCTGGTAAACTCACAAACCCAGAGTGGGTGTGCATAGTTTGTGTAGAAGAAGTCCAACAGCATCTAGGGAGAATCTTCCAAAAAATTCATTTATCACCAAGTCTACATGAATACAACGTTTCGACCCCTGCTGAGGTCTTTGTCAAGTATGTACTTTACAAAGACCCCTGCAGGGGTCGTAATGTTGTATACATGTTGACTTGGTGATAAATTTTTTGGAAGATTCTCCCTGGATGCGGTTGGACTTTTTCTACACAAACTCAGGTAGGCATGGGACAATGCAACAGGAAGAGCTGAAGGACACCAGCAGCTGTCAACGGGACCCAGGAGCAGCATTACAGAGCTCGAGAACTGGTATGTTTACTTTGTTTATCCTTTTTCCGCACCCCCTACCTTCTACCTTCCTCCTTTTTTTTGAATTTTGTGGGACTTCTTCTTCAACTTCAACTTTTAGCATGTTTATAGCAAACCACAATAATTGTTAGAATAAGTGACTTTCTAATATATCATTATTTCACTGTAGCCCCGTTATGAACATCACAAAAAGAAATAATGTATCACTAGAATACGATTTAATTTTATGATCAGTGGGGGGGTCTCATGTCTAAGACCCCCACAAGTTGTGAGAATGAAGAGGGGATGACTGTCTTGCCTTCAGTGTGTTTTTCCTAGATTCCTAATAGTAAAGAGGGTGGGGAGGAAGGATGAAGAGGCGGTGCAAGTTTAGGGCACAGACACTCTAGGCCACGCCAATTTGGCACGGGGCTGCAAGTTTAAAAGTTGTTTTTTAGGACAATAACTGCATCACCTGCCAAACGGACCCCAGGACAGGATTAAAAGCAGCTATCTGATGGTACAAGCAGTTTGGGAGGGTCAGATTGTGGGTACAGAGTCGCTTTAAGGGTAATATTCCCAAGGGCTCCATTATACTAAATGATTATTGGCTGTCAATTACCGACCATTCCGATTCATAATCGTTTGGTGTTATAGCGCCTGTTAAAAAAAAGACCACAATCAGATGAGATGCACAATTTCAGCTGATTGTAGTCTTTCAAGAGGTTGAAAAACCACAATAACGACAGCAACGGGCTGCTGCACATCGCATCGCGTAGTAAGAGCGGCGGCCGCCGACCACCGCTGCCTCCAATGGGCAGCCCGAACGATCTAAGGATTGTCTGGGCAGTCCCTCCCACAGCTACTTTTGCCGGTATAAGTAGCATCTTGCATGCCCAGAGCATAGGCGTATTTCATGCCATGGAGAGGCCATAGTACAGTGTAGGACTGCCCCGGTATGAGGCCACCGTAACGTGAGGTGGGGTAGTTTACACCATTTTCAAATGGTAACCAAGAGCCTCATTGTTTTTATGGAAGTTTTTTTAGCAGTTGGGGGGGCTGCTTTTAACTATTTTCATGTCTGTAGTGGGTCTGTATCTTGCCATTGCAGTGAGCTGTTACATTTTTCTGTGTTTTTGTGTGTTTGCAATTTCAGCAATAGCAACGTGCTCCTGCCGAGTGTGAATGGTGTTCTAGGAGAGCTGACCAAATTTCACTTTTTCTGTAACTATGTAACTATGACAGGAAGCTGAACACTGAACATTTTTGTATTCTTTCTGCACAACTAGATCCCTCAGATTGGGGCAATCTGTCAGTTTAGGTAGATAACCAGCAATGTAAATAATACCTTACGTGAATGGTTCATGATGGATTGCTAAAAAATTTCTCTAATTTTACCCCTTACTAAGTAATATTATACTATACTATTGTATTTCACAACTTGAAACTTTGTTGTATTGTGCTGAGTGTATTTGACAAGAAAAAACCCAGCAGTGGCAGCACTGGGAACATTTCAATAAACTGGCCTCTCCCTGGTCTAATACCTGTAAGGGGACACCTAAGGATAGCTGGAGTTCAAATGTAGGACACAGGTGTATATTACTTTTAGGAAAGGGAACAGCAAATTGCCCACTATGTAGTTAACTGAACAACCAAAGTTCCTTCTCAAAAAGTACAGAAAAACAATTGTTGAGGAAAAAGAAGAAAGAACATTGAACTTCATTATCTTTCTCTCTCTATTCTCTGTGAGAAAGTTTCACATCCAGACGGTATATACACTTGCAGGGCACATTTATTGTGCCTTAAAAACAATGTCAGCACAATTAGACTAATTAGACTAATTATTCTAAGTAACCCTTTAAAGCAACACTATATCCACCAACCAATTCCCCCAAACGGGTGACACCATCAGTTTGATGAGAGTAACTCCTTCCCAGTTGTGTTTTTTAAAATGCACCTGCCGCTTTGGTTAGGGTAAAAAATTATCTTTTAATCTGCAGCAGTCAAATCAATGTGGTGTGGCTTAGAGTTTTTGTGCCCCAGGCCTGCGATGCCTCTCTTTTCTTCCTCTCCTCCTTTCTCATTATTAGGAATGGGCTGGGTAGGATTTCTCCTATTCATCACTTGTCTAAACAGCATATGTGCACTGGAGAAATCCTGCCAGGGACGTTTCTAATGATGAGGAGGGAAGGGAGGAAGAAAGGAGAGGCATTGCAGGCCTAGGGCACAGACACTCTAGGCCATGGGTCTCCAAACTCTGGCCCTCCAGCTGTTGCAAAACCGCAACTCCCATCATGCCCGGACAGCTAAAGCATTGGATTTGGCTGTCCAGGAATTATGGGAAATGTAGTTTTGCAACAGCTGGAGGGCCGCAGTTTGGAGACCCATGCTCTTGGCCCTGCCAACTCAAATGGTGCAGATTAAAAGATCATTTTGTACCCTAACCAAGGCACCAGGTGCATTTTAAAAGACACAACCTGAAAAGACTTATTCTCATCAAATGGACAATACCAGCCGTTTGGGGGTTGGCTGGTGGATACAGTGTTGTTTTAAGGACAATGCAAGTTTTTAATAGCATACTGCTTCCACATCTTATTGCTAAAATGTGCCATCATTTTATGATCAGTGGAGTCTCACTTATGAGACCCCCACCATTTGTGAGACTGAAGGTGGTACAATGCCTTGCCTTCATTGATCTTCCCTTGCATGGTGGCTCTGCCCACCTGGCTGTGGAGGGAACTGCTCTATAGAACCATTGAAGGAAATGAAGCTTGCTGCAGTGGAAAAACCAGATGTCAATCACCTTAACAAAACAGAGGTTAACCGTAAAGTGTTCAGAAGGAACTCAGCAGAGGAGGGACGGGTGTGGCGTGTGACTCAATCAGCAAAGCAGAAGGAGTAGGGCAGTGTTCAGACAGAGCTCAGACAAATGCAAATAACACAGAATATATGAAAATTTATGGCCAAAAGCACAGTCTCGCTCATACCTTACGAACAGAAGACTGCGCCAAGGTCCCAACAGGTACAGTTATAGTAGCCACCAAATAAAAATGTAAATAAGGTCCCAAAACAAACATTTTAAATGAATTAGTCCCCAGATCAAACTTCAGAATTAATTTAGACCCCAGACCAGAAAAAATAATTTAGATTCCAGAATTAATTCAGTAACCAAAGTGAAATCAGGCTCCATGTAAGACAAAAAAAGTAATAAAAAATAATAATAATTCAGAGCAAGGCTAACCCAACTGACTTATAATAGGGGAGGGGTTCTATTGCATTCAGTGTGTTTTCAGTACATAGAACATAAACATATTTTAGAGAATTTATAGAGTTTGATTCAGAGAAGCTGTTAATAAACTGCCCCATACAATATGATTTCTTAATCTGGCTCTGAATATTAATAAATATCATTTCCCTTATGATGCCAGCTGGAGACACAGAGGATCAGCGGAGCTGATTGGAATTCATAATGCTATAGGAATATTTTGAATACATTATCATACAGTATTAGAAGCAAGTTGATTTTCATATAACGATCCAATGACGTATTTATCTGCTTTCATTTCTAAAAATAAGCCGTCTTGGTATGACACGTATTCATAACACAGCTCTATATTGATTTATGACCATTAAAACCAAAAGGTAATGGAAAACATAAAGCTATTCAAAATGAGCTGTGAAATGATATAATGTAAAAAAAAAAAAAAAAAAAAGTAGTTCAGTTATTCTGGCTCTTACATAAATTTATAGTGCCAGAAATAGGATTAAGTAGTGAGCTGGTTAAAATGACATTACTCTGATGGATACCCCATAAATTACTTTCATTAACACAGTCCGAATGCAAAAAGACCATATAGAAAATTAAGCACCCATAAAATAAGTGTTCCTATAAGTTTCAGTTCCTATTATTTTATCATGCAGCAAATATTTAATTTATTTATTGAAAGATGTTTATTTGTTGATTCCTTGTTGATACTTACCAGACCTCAGCGGCATAATGATACTGATAATATTGATCAATGCAGTACATATGTACTGCATTAATCCCTAGGAGCAATCAAAGTATTGCTCATAGGAGTCCCCTAGGGGACAACACATAACTGTAAAAAAAAGTTTTTTTCTTATTAATAAAAATTCCCATGCCATAATAAAAGTTAAAATAACCCCCCTTTTCCCATTTTATAAATCAAAATAAATAAGTTAATAAACATATTTACTATCAAAGCATGTGCAATCGCCCAAACTAGTAACTTATCACATTCCTGATCCTGCACAGTAAGGCTATGTTCACACAACGTATCTTTTCGTAAAAGTACGGCCATTGTTGCAATCGACAACAACGGCCAGACTTTTCATGAAAAGATACGTCGCCTTGTGCTCTATGGGATCCTGGCCAGAGTGTATACACACTGTACAGCACGCTGTATTCTCTACCTGTAACACCACACAGCACGCTGTATTCTCTACTTGTAACACCACACAGCATGCTGTATTCTCTACCTGTAACACCACACTGCCCCCTGTATTCTCTACCTGTAACACCACACGGCACTGTATTCTCTACCTGTAACACCACACAGCATGCTGTATTCTCTACCTGTAACCCCACACAGGGCTGTATTCTCTACCTGTAACACCACACAGCACGCTGTATTCTCTACCTGTAACACCACAGCACGCTGTATTCTCTACCTGTAACACCACACGGCACTGTATTCTCTACCTGTAACACCACACAGCACGCTGTATTCTCTACCTGTAACACCACACAGCACACTGTATTCTCTAACTGTAACACCACACAGCATGCTGTATTCTCTACCTGTAACACCACACAGCACACTGTATTCTCTACCTGTAACATCACACAGCACACTGTATTCTCTACCTGTAACACCACACAGCACACTGTATTCTCTACCTGTAACACCACACAGCCCGCTGTATTCTCTACCTGTAACACCACACAGCACACTGTATTCTCTACCTGTAACACCACACAGCACACTGTATTCTCTACCTGTAACACCACACAGTACGCTGTATTCTCTACCTGTAACACCACACAGCACACTGTATTCTCTACCTGTAACACCACACAGCACACTGTATTCTCTCCCTGTAACACCACACAGTATGCTGTATTCTCTACCTGTAACACCACACAGCACGCTGTATTCTCTACCTGTAACACCACACAGCACACTGTATTCTCTACCTGTAACACCACACAGCACACTGTATTCTCTACCTGTAACACCACACAACACACTGTATTCTCTACCTGTAACACCACACAGCACGCTGTATTCTCTACCTGTAACACCACACAGCACTGTATTCTCTACCTGTAACACCACACAGCACGTTGTATTCTCTACCTGTAACACCACACAGCACGCTGTATTCTCTACCTGTAACACCACACAGCACGCTGTATTCTCTACCTGTAACACCACACAGCACACTGTATTCTCTACCTGTAACACCACACAGCACACTGTATTCTCTACCTGTAACACCACACAGCACACTGTATTCTCTACCTGTAACACCACACAGCACACTGTATTCTCTACCTGTAACACCACACAGCACACTGTATTCTCTACCTGTAACACCCCACAGCACACTGTATTTTCTACCTGTAACGCTGATATTGGAAAAAGAACTTTTTGAATAAAATCTTTTTTTTCTTTTCATTTCCATGCATGTTATGATCAAGCGTCTTTTATTTTTGAAGTTGAGCCCCACAATAAGGACTTTATCCCATATTATCTTACATGGGATATACTGTTTATGCGTGTTTTTTTTCTCCAGGTGGGATTGGCAGTGCTGGGTCTGATCCTCTCTGCCGTTTAGCATCATTTATTTGTACTTCTGCATCATTTTTATGAATACGCTGCAGTACTGCAATGAAACTCCAACATGTGTGAATACAGCCCTAATTTCAATGCAGACTTGTGCACAATCAGCGAAATTGCAGCAGCTGCTTCTGCATCATCAGCCTGGGCTCAGCAGACACACACACAATGTGAGACAGATGCATAGAAGATTTGTCTCCTAAGGTGGGAGAACAGTGGGAGCAGGAGACAATGTGGATTGGCACAGAAGCCAGTTTTCTTCACTTCCTGGATTTCTATCAGCTACCAGTGTGGCAGAACCGTACAGATATGGTAATAGATTGTATAGACACATCTATATAACTTTTAATGTACTTTTAATAGAAAACAAATTTTTCTTATGTGGAGTTCCCCTTTAAGTGTATTGCTTCTATGGATGACTATCACCTAACACAACGCAATAGTTCTTACTAGGCAATCATGCAACCTCTACTATCTCATATGGTTCATAGTCACATCTCTGCCATGTCCTTACGCAAACAACACAATTATAGCAAAATTATAAACACAATATAAAATGCCAGACATTCTGTTCCAACAATCCGGTTATAATAAGAAATGTTGCGGTGGCCTGCATACTGTAATTTGATATTTCTCATTTGTTGAAGTGTTCCTTATGTAATTTCCACAGTTTTATCGCTTTTATTCATTGTTTCAGTTGTTAAAATCTTCACAGCTGCTCAGAACATATATGTCTTACGTCATCCATTTACCAGGACATAAAGGAAACATATTTCATGAAGAGGGTGAGACCCTGTAAGCAGAAACTGGATGTAAGCATGGTTTCACAACAACAACCAGTATCTAGGATTGTCGCCGTTAGTGATGAGCGAGCATGTTTGTAAATGTTCGTATGTTCGTGCGAATATGACGCTAGTTGTTCGCGTTGGCCAATCATGAACAATAAGAATGGTTATAACGATCATTTTCAAATGTATTTGGACTTACCCAACTGCGTAATTTACGCCTTGCACCTGATAATCTGTACGCATGTGTGCAGACCAAAACATACGCTTCTACTGTATGTTCGTTATTTGTTTGTTAATTTTCGCCAAACACGAACCAATCACAATCTTTTTTTTTTTTTGTGTTCGGGATCCGAACCGAACATTAGGATGTTTGCTCGTCACTAGTCATCGTACTCATCTGTTTATATTGATCCCATTTTATCTTGCATAAACTGTTATTCCAGCTGTGCCGCATCACTGGGCTCCCGTACCCCTGCAGGTGTCCCCTTTTCCTAGTTTCTGGGTACGTCACGATCCGGTTTGAACGTCACAAAAGGGTCCAGGAGTGGGACATGGTGCTGTGCGGGCACCAGGACAGGTGAATGACTCCTTTTTTATGTTCCCCCAGCCCAGCGCCGGACTTCCCCTTTAATTTGGACTGAGGCAAGATTGAGGATTCCCCTCATACATCTTTTTGTTAAAATTTAGGTTTAAATATGTTTACTTGAGCCAGGAAAATTAGATTGCAAAGGCCTTATTACACTGAGCAATTATCGTTTAAAAATTTGCTAAAATGATTGAAAATGAGTGAACGAATCGTTCATTTTTGTCTTTCAACATGTTGAATAATTATTGTTGGTAGTTCGCCAATTATTCGCATATCTGTTCGTGTAATAAGTCGTTCACAGATAAAACATGTTGTGTGGGCTGTCCTGAGGAACAATTAGTGACCAAATTACAAAGTAAAAAAGTTACCCCACTTTACAGTACAGGAGCAGAGAATCCCCTTATTAAGCTGGGATTCCCTGCTCTACAGGGTTTCCCACCCAGAAGCAGAAAGCTTCTGCTTCTGAGCAGGATATTCCTCGGCATGGGAGTTACAGTCTGGTTCCCAGGGACTTAACCTCTGTCAACCGGACTGTTCTGGCACTGCACCTGCACCAGCAAGGAAGGGGGTTAAGTGCCCCCTTCCTTGCTGGGGCAGATGCAGTGCACTCTCCATGGGGGGGGGGTGATGGTACAGGCTGGCGGTTTACCTGCTGCTTTCTGCAGAGTTGCTAGCAGTCCCGGTATGTCCTGATAAGCCCCAACCCCCATGATGGTAAGCCCCCCCCCCCGTACCAACAGCCAGTTTATATACCCTGGGGCACTTCTCAAGTCCGCTCAGCCAGTCAGTGACAGAGGCGGGATCTGAGCAGGCTTGAAACGGATCACGCCTCTGTTACTGACAGGCTAAGCGGACTTGAGATGTCACGTCTCGAGCCCGCGTCAGACATCAGGAGTGTCCGGGAATCGGGGACCGGAGCGCCGCAATACGGGACCTGCCGCTGGATCCGGCGAGGTGAATGGACGTCTTTTCTCTCAGCCACCTCCTTACCGGCCAGATTACAAAATAGCCCCCCCCCCGCTGGAGTACCCCTTTAAGTGTCACTATAACTTTCAAAATCTTAAAAAACAGTAGCTGTGGTATAAAGCAAGTTTGCAATTTATATTCATTATTTTTTTTTTAGATATCATGGAGAACACGGCACTTCCTGTTTTCTGACTGTTTTTTTTCTCTCAAAATACTGGAAACGGATAACAGGAAGTCCTGTGTATCCCAGGCCATCTGAGTGCTCATAGAGAGAAGGCAGTCATGTGACTGATGGACATATTGAGCCGTGATTCTCTGTACTGGCCAGAATTCCTGTGTTTAGTCTGTTTCAACCAGCACAAGTCAAAAAATCTCCCTTCAGGAGACTGGACCTGGATTTCTGGTAAGTACAACTTTGTTTTACAGCATGATAACAAAAACTGACCAATTCAATTTGATTTTTAGAACAGTTTAGGATAGAGTAGGATTTTTAGATGATATTACAAGATTTACAGTCTTGTAAACCAAGGCAAGCTTCATATTTTAGAGAAATGTTACAGTATATTATTTTTTATGGTAAATTAGGGCCAAGCTCCCATTAGGTAAAAAAATATCTGCAAAAAAGAAGACAAAATCCCACAACTGGTCTTACAAGCAGGTTGGTTATGTAACAGGAAAATTACTGATTTTTTTAATGGTTCAAGAACCCCTTTGGTTTACCATCGGCCCCCCACTGAGGCGTATCTGATTCACCCTCCCACACAGGGATACAAGTCCACGTGCTTTCATCTTTTTGCTTGACATTCTGATATTCTTGTGCTCCTTTATAGCATGTAAAAAATAATTATATTTCTAGCTGATATCATGGAGAGACTGGCAAAGTGCTGTTATGTTCAATCAGTGAACAGTATAATTAGACTTTGCAGAATCAGACAGAATGGATATGGCTTCTGCTGGCTTGCTGTTTGCAGTAATATAAAGAACATACTGGGTTAGAAATGGCGGTTTACCGTATCCCAAAAACATGGAAAAGTAAAATATACAATAAAATATTCGCAAATCGCCACTTTCCGCCCGGTATGCCAGAGGGGCGGGGAGGGGGTGTAGAGGGGGTGGGGAGGGGGTGTAGAGGGGGTGGGGAGGGGGGGGCGCAGACTCAGAGTCCACGCTATTCAGCATTTTTTTTGGTGGAAATATAGTCAGGAAACCTACTCCAGCTCACAGCTGGCGTAGGTTTCCTGCCGCGTGCACCGGCGCACGGGATTTATGTAGAGGCAGTCCGCCTCTACATAAATCTTCGTAGTGCTGAAGCTGCGGGGACATTTTTAAGTCCGCCGCAGAAAACGCTGGACTTAATAAATGTCCCCCATAATATACACTCCATCCAGGATCGCTAGCGGCCATAGAATAACCTGACATGTCAGTTTTGTGCGGCCGCTTTTTATTGAATAGCAGATGCACAAGCTTGACCGGTCACACAATGGAGAGTGCGGCTTCGGCCACACTTTCCATTGTGTGCTATGGTGAATTGGGATGCGGGCACACATGGATGCGCCTGTACCCCAATTTAGCACATATGAAGATCATCCAGCCAGTACTGCACTGCACGGGATGATCTTCACTAACACCGGCCATTCTGTCTCTGGTGTTTGACGTTGTGTGAACATGGAGACAGATAGACAACATTAGCTTTTCATTACACCTAAGTCAAGGCCGCTTCTGCCATGAGGTGGAATTAGTATTGTGTCTCAGATGGCAGATTCCCAGAGACAAATTTGTAATTTGCCCACACCTCTGTGACCTAAACCCTGCACCTACTGAAAAGAGATGCTCAAATCTATAGTTAACTATTATTATCATAGATACACAGTACAATCTAAAATAACAAGTATGACATTATGTTTAAATACACTTAAAGATTGAAATTTAGGTGTTTAAACCCCCTCCCCCATCTTTAGACAAAGCTGAGAGAAGGGCATGGCTAAACATCTTTCTCCCTGGCTTACTGCAATCTCCGCCTCGCTGCAGGAGACGGACACCATAGACTTAACATGGAGATCACATGATGGACACATTATCCGCTATTCATGTGATCACCTGTTCACACTGCTGCGGTTTCAATATCGGTCTACCATGAGACCCCGTAAGTTGGACAAAGAAGCTAGGGAGTGGACGTCTGCAGTGTGCCACTGCTTCCTCCTCAACAGGTGCTGCTGTGTCACCCTGCCCTGAACCACAGCCTCTGCCATTGGCATCACTTGGAACCCCACGCCCACGCCCTCGTCCTCGACCCTCACCCCTGGGGTTCACCATTTTATAAACACTGCACAGTATGGAACTTATTTATGCCTTCGTATGAAATACAGAAATCAGGAAAAATACTTGTGGTCCCACTAGTTTTGGGGGGCTGTGGGATACAATTCGCTAGTGGCTGCACCTATACACACTCTGTGACACACCCTTACAATGAGCAGTGAAGTTCTATGCAGGTGTACTACAAATCCCAGCAATCCAATGTAGTACAGCAGCACCACCAGCCACAAAATTAAAAAAGAGTACACTGAGCACTTCTTAGGGGGTCTGTATGCAACACCTAATGTGATCTTAGTAATGTCTCCTTTCTGCCAGCAGCCGATCACCACAATGTGCTGGTGAAATCGGGATAGCAGCACTACAAGTCCCAGCAAGCAGTCTGTAGTAATACTATTAAAAAAAGATTTGAAGCCCTTAAAAGGGCTGTTTGTTTGTATTGCTAGTATTCCCTGCCTACTGGAACGCTAAATCCTACACTGACACTCTCCCTGACCAGCAGCAGCTCTGTCCCTAATCTCTTCCAGCTAGGGATGGTCCGAACCTGCCGAGGTTCGGGTTCGTACGATGATTCCAGCTGGGAATCTGATGCCGAGCATTCGGGTTCATACGAACCCGAACCTCGGCAGGTTCGGACCATCCTTACTTCCAGCATATGTCTGAAGCGAGTACTGCCGGCGCCGAGTTTTATATGGCAGGATCATCTGATCTGGCCAACCAATCGCTGCTATCGACATGTATGGGTCCTAAGTGATCGCAGGATGTACCAAAGAGTCTCCTGCATGTTTATTGGCATGTAAATAGCGCCCAATTTGCGACAGGTAAGCCTTAAGTATGTAGTTTATTAAAAAATATGTATTTATTTAGAGGGGAACTATCATCAGGTTAGACAAACCTAACCTACTGATAGCTTCCTATTGCACATGGGGCGCTGAGGATGAAGGTATGTCTTTCACCTTCATCTTCAGTGCAGTTTTTAATATAGTCATATGTCCGGTAAGGTCATTTGGAGCATTCCCCCGTTCCTAGAGTGCCGATCCGCGCTCTAGGGGCGGAGCAATGCTCCAAACGGCTTTACAGGACCTAGAGTAACATTAAAACTGCATAGGAACCACGCCCATGCACAATAGGGAGCTATCAAGAGGTTAGAGTCGGCTAACCTGATAGTTCCCCTTTAATTTATTCATAAGTATGTATTTTTCGTAAAAATCAGACTGTGATGAAATATGTTTACCCAATATAATTCATATGCAGAAAAATGCTGTAAAATCTTGTCTACGTCTATGCGCTCTTGAACACTATATAACGACATAAAATCTAAAAAGTTGCTTCTATTTTTGTTGAAATGGTAGCTAATAGTGTGTTAATAGAGGCTATTAGTGTTCTGGGAGTAATTCTACCCTAACCCCAGCTTACCCTCCATATCTAAACAAGGCTGAATAGACGTCCTAACATATAAAACTCTCATTTAGCCAATATCCCTAATTAAGCGCCATCTCTCCTTCACCCGCTGATGGGCTGCCACTGAAGGAAGGTCAGGTACAATAGATAGAGTAGCCTTTTCTTGGAAGGGTTGGATGACGTCCAGTGTTCCGTAAGTGCAAGGTCTTGTGGGATTACGTTAAAGTTTGTCTAACTGAAGCCATTATCCTAGACTCAAATAGAGCACATTGTGAATACATATTCCATCGGATACTCTGTATAGGTTTGTAGTAGGAAATGATACTATTTAAATTGGGATACTCACAGGGGAATTCATGTTTATGGTAAGGTTTCTTTTTCATATTACACTTATATTAATCAGTCATTGTCCAAATGTACAGTACCTTTTTTAATAAAGACTTCCCAGCAGAATAGATGTTTACTTGTAACAATTGTGTTACTTTAAATGAGTGTAGGCTCTGGTAAACTTTCTAATATAACACATAAGCTCTCAATTTTAGACTAAAAAGACTAATTTTAGACTAAAAAGTACAAAAGAGATAGAGGCCATGTTCACATGGCACAAGACACCGGCTGGGTCACAGAATGGCCGGTGTCAGAGAAGATCATACCTGATGGTACTGCAGTACCGGCCAGATAATCTTCACTGCTGCTGAATTCGGATGCAGGCGCATCAGTGTGCGCCCGCATCTGAATTCCTTGTTGCACTGACCCCGCTGCACTGCACTGACACTGATCCCGCTGCACTGACAGGTCAGTGTTTTGCGGCGCCGCTAGGGATTCCAGTTGGAGTGTATACTAAGGGGAAGATTTATCAAACATGGTGTAAAATGAAACCGGCTCAGTTGCCCCTAGCAACCAATCAGATTCCACCTTTCATTTTCCAAAGAGTCTGTGAGGAATGAAAGGTGGAATCTGATTGGTTGCTAGGGGCAACTGAGCCAGTTTCACTTTACACCATGTTTGATAAATCTCCCCCTATGTGTATACACTCCAGACAGGATTCCCTCAGCTGCAGTACAATGTAGGTAAAGGATTTATCACGTCCGTGTAGCAAATCGGCAACAACGGCTGTGATTAATCCTTTACTTATGCTGTGCAAACATAGGCAGACACTGTAATTTTACCAAATTTTTCATATGTACACATTTATGCCCCTTAAAGTCCCATGAAATGAAAAAAAAAAAGGCAGGAAGACCGGAGTGTGGGAACATAATAAACAAAGCATATTTACCTGTCCCCATACCCCTGTAGAGCGCCACTCCCAGGTCTCACTGTTGACGCCGGCTGTCATTTTTAGGCAGCATCCGGGTATGTCATGTATTTGGCTTCTCCAACCTTAATGTCACGCCCTAGTTCATTGATTGCCCGCTCAGCCAGTCAGTGACTGAAGCGATGTCCTGCCCTAGTTACTGATTGGCTGAGCAGGCAGTCATTCAGTTGGATATGTGATGTTGCAGCTGGAGGAGCTGCCGAAGGCTGGCAGCTGTCAGGAGCATCGCTACAGGGCACAAGGATAGGTAAGTATATCTTGTGTATTGTGTTCCACAGTGGAATTTTCAGCGCGGAAATTACACAGTGTGAACAAAGAAGCGGAAAGCCCATTAAAGCCAATGTACATTCACAATTAGGGATGAGCGAACTTTTGAAAAGTTCGATCCTTTCGTGAAGTTCGGATTCGTGCGAACCAAACCTAAAATGAACCTTGCTATAACGGCTGAATAATTGCAGCTACAAAAGTGGGAGTCTGATAGGGTATAGTTTCGTTTAGTTGCAGTTGCTATTACAATGAAAAAAGTGGAAATAATCAAAGTGCAAAAATAATGAAAAAGAATTAGCCAAGGTGTAAGTGATTACATGGGACATAGGACACAAAGTTCCTTAGACCCAGTAGGGTGGAAAACAGACATTTGACAGTGAAACCAGCAGCAGTAATAGAACTGTATTGGACCCAGTGTGGTTGAGAACAGACAATTGACGGAGGAGGAGGAGGCAGTAGCACTTGATTGCACCCAGCCCAGTATGATTGAGAACAGACTATTTGAGAAGGAGGAGGAGGAGGCAGTACCTGATTGCACCCAGGCCAGTATGGTTGAGAACAGACAATTCACAGAGGAGGAGGAGGATGTTCAGCCTTGGAGTGGTGGCCTGGGAATTCTCGCTGATGATGTTGTTCACTGCACTTTCTAAAACACAGACGATTTGGATAATGTTAATCCCATAGTCATGCCTGCTCACAAACAGAGTTGCGTCCTCAAAAGGGATCAAAAATTGGCAGGACATGTTCGAAGAAACCTTTGCATTATGAGATTTATCACATGTGCCATACAAGGTGTATGACGCAGCCCTCCCTGCTGCACTGCAGAGACAATGTTCCTCCCTTTGTGGGGTACAACACTTCCCACCGTTAGTTGACCTTGGGTCAGCCATTCATATATCTCCTTCTCCTCCCTGATGGTTAAGAGAAGCTCCTGCCCACTGTGGCTCCGTTCACCCAGGCTCACAAAATGGAGTACAGCCTGGGGCTGGGTTCACACTACGTATATTTCAGTCAGTATTGTGGTCCTCATATTGCAACCAAAACCAGGAGTGGATTAAAAACACAGAAAGGATCTGTTCACACAATGTTAAAATTGAGTGGATGGCTGCCATATAACAGTAAATTATTTACTGTTTATTTACTGTATTTACTGATTATTTCAATACAACGGCCGTTGTTTTAAAATAACAGCAAATATTTGCCATTAAATGGCGGCCATCCACTCAATTTCAACATTGTGTGAACGGATCCTTTCTGTGTTTTTAATCCACTCCTGGTTTTGTTTGCAATATGAGGACCACAATACTGACTTAAATATACGTAGTGTGAACATAGCCTTAGAGCGCCGGGCCTGACATTGTTGGTAAGACACTGGGGCAGGTTGGACTGCAGCCAAAGCGGCGGATGGTTGCAAGCTGGTGGAGGCAGAACTGGTGGCAAGAATGGGCTAACTTTCTGGTGGTCTTCTTGGGGAATGTTGACCCAATGGGCAGTAACAGACATGTACTGCCCTTGTCCATAATTAAAGGACCAGACATCAGCACTGGGGTGCACGGTCTTGGACACCAAGAATCCCAATGAATCCCAATTTTTCTTCAAAACTGTGCAGTGATGGGACATCCGATGGGACTTTTTTTTTCTCGGACAGTGATGGGACTTTTTTTGGACTGTTTTTTTTTTTTTTTAATTATTATTATTATTATTTTTGTTGCAGCTAAACGGCGTTCTCCTATTTTTTGAACCTTTATTGTAAAGATATGAACTGAGATTTTTCCCTTAATAAATTCGATAAGCTTGAACACTAAAGGTGCTTTCATGTGTCTTGTGTGATACTCACAGACAGCTGTCACATTACATTTTTGATGAGGCAGCACCCAGGTATATCTGAGGAGACTAATTTAAGGTCTCACCCTAACAGGGGTGAAGTCACACAGGGGTGATATTCACAGAAAACCAGGATACAAGGCATTATAGAAGTAATAATCCCTTGTATCCTGGTCTATTCTGTGAAAAAAGTACAATTTTGCTTCGCCATTGTTATTATTACCAGATTCGTAACAAACTTTTTGCAAAGTTCATAACGAATTCGGTTCGTAACGGTTTGGTTCGCTCATCCCTATTCACAATGTACGAGCAGAATTTCGGGCGGATTCCATATGCATTTTGACATGGAATCCGCCCGAAATTCCATGCGTATTTCTCAGTGTAAACATACCCTCAGGGCGGGTTCACACTAGGGATAAGTTCCGCCGGATTCCGTCACTTTTACCCGCTCGTGGAAGCAACGCGTCTCCACCCGTGCCATAGACACCATTATATGCACAGGCAGATTCCGCCGTCCGCTGAAAGAATTGACATGTCAATCGTTTCGTCGGACAGCGGAATTTACGCGCCCATAGAATAGTGTCATTGTGACGGACAGAGATGCTTGCCGTTGCGAGCGGGTACGAGTGACGAAATCTGCCGGAACTTATTCACACGGATTCCATAGTGTGAACCCACCCTTCGAATACTGGTGTGTATTACTCCATAGCTTTTTTTCCCCATTATGTGAAATAACCACTAACTGTATAGATCTGTATGGTAGCTGTATACTTTACTCCATTGTTCTATCTTTCATATAGTTGATTCACAAGTTAAACAATTATGGCCCCAACAAGCCACTGTATCTAAGATCTACAGAATTTTGCAGCAGCTTGTTTTCATAAGTCTGTCTGTGTCTGCCAACATCTTGCTTTCTCTGCTCCAGCACATGAATAGATGAGGTAAAGCTTGGAAGCCAATTATATACAGAACTTATGAATGCCATAAGCAAAACAAACGCTGACACTTTCTCACAAGCGCAATGAATATTAATGCATAAACAGAACGATAATTTTATTGCTTTGCTGACAACTGATTCTTTTCTAGTGTTTGTACAATATAAAGGAACGGTACGTTTACTGACACGGTATTGAATCCTACCTACAAATATGGAAACGTTCATACATTTTCATCATTTGTTTTTACATACATGTGTCTCTTATTAGGAATCAATAAGCATTATGGCCAAATATTGAACTATCAACCTAAAGTTAGAGGGGAACTCCAATGAAATGTTTTCCTTTCAAATGAACTGGGATCAGAAAGTTATATACAGTAGATTTGTAATTTACTTCTATTTAAAAATCTCAGGTTTTTCAGTACTTATCAGCTACTTTATGTCCTGCAGGAAGTAGTGTATTATTTTCTGTCTGACACAGCGCTCTCTGCTGCCACCTCTGTCTAAGACAGGAACTGTCCAGAGCTGGAGATGTTTTCTATGGGGATTTGCTACTGCTCTGGACAGTTCCTGCCATGGACAGAGGTGGCAGCAGAGAACACTGTGTTAGACTAAAAAAAAAACACCACTTTCTGCAGGACATACAGCATAAGTACTTAAAGTTAACCTGTCATTATAATTTTTAAAATCTCAATCAACAGTAGATGTGATATAAAGCAAGTTTGCAATTTGCATTCATTTCTTTTTTTTTAGTTATCATGGAGAACACGACACTTCCTGTGTATCCCAGGCCATCTGAGCGCTCACAGAGAGAAGGCAGTCATGTGACTGATGGACACGTTGAGCCCCGACTCTGTTTTGGCCGGAATTCCTCTGTTTAGTCTGTTTTTTTCAACCAGCAGAAGTCAGAAAATCTGCCTTCAGGAGACTGGACCTGGATTTCTGGTAAGTACAGCTTTGTTTTACAGCAGGATAACAATAAAAGAATAATAATGAATGTATATTACAAACTTTCTTTATATCACATATACTGTTGATTTAGATTTTGAAATTTATAATGACAGGGACACTTTAAGATTTTTAAATAGAAGTAAATTACAAATCTATATAACTTTCTGACACCAGTTCATTTAAAGAATAAAAAAAAGAACTAGAATTCCCTTTTAACTTCTCAAAAAGACATAGATAGAGGGAGATTTATCGAACATGGTCAAGTCGAACAAGTCGAATTATCTCAGTTGCCCCTAGCAACCAATCACATTCCACCTTTCATTCCTCAGATTCTTTGAGAAATGAAAGGTGGAATGTGATTGGTTGCTAGGGGCACCTAAGACAATTTTACTTTACACCAGTTTGATAAATCTCCCCCTAAATTTTCAGAAGACTGAACCCTATCCAGACCAGATTTCACATGACAGATTTTCAGTCCGCCATACAATATGCATAGTGGCCATTTTCATTGAGAAGACCACCCAATAGCGGATTACTTTTCAATGGAATTTTTTTTAAACTATTTTAACATTCTCATGAATTCCAGCTCTTATGGCAGAACATTACATTAGACATCACACTACTTCGGTCAGCTTGCCTTCTCAGATACTGTAGATGGTGGTGTGTGTTATCCAGGTAAAGCTAGGTTCACACTGCGTTTTTACAATCCATTTTTTTTCATCCTTTTTTTGCAAAAAATACATGAAAAAACGGATGCATTTGTGTGCATCCGTTTTTACATTGACTTGTAAAAAAAAAAAAAACGGATCCGTTTTTTTTTTTTACGGACACAAAAGTAGTGTCACCTACGTTTGTGTCCGTAAAAAAAAAAAACAACGAACCGTTTTGACCCTTTTTTTTTTTTTACAAAAAACGGATGAAAAAAACTGATTGTAAAAACGCAGTGTGAACCTAGCCTTCACATTCATATTCCAGCGATCCAAATAATGTAAGAAAAAATGTAATTCATCCGATCCGGACATCTTGTACAATTACTCCATTGTCCAGCCCAGTTCTATTGAACTCCAGGACCATATTATATATAGCACATACTCTACCTGAGAGGTTCTTTTGTACTACTGTTAGATCACTAAGTACATCTAGCCCACAGGTCTCAAATTCAGGGCCTCCAGCTATTGCAAAACTACCATTCCCATCATGCCTGGGCAGCCAAAGCTAAAGCTTTGGCTGTCCGGGCATGATGGGAATTGTAGTTTTTAGAACAGCTGGAGGCCCTGAGCTTGACACCTCTGATTTCTTGTAGGTTTACTGCCTTTAAAAAAAATATTTAGCTGCTTCCACGCAGTAATCTTTCATTCTGATACACGTGGAAACAAGCTTGTGTAACCTTTAGAATTTAAGGAGTGTGATAAATATTTGTATCCATGAAGAGCACTACACACTTCAAGGGATAATTTAGAAAAAAGTGTGCCAAATGTAATGCTTGGAGCACCACCTAGTGTGCACTGTCCCTCATCTAACACAGCTGTAGAATAATTATTGGACATCCCGGCTAGTTTGTTCTGTAACTTATTAGGACATGTCAATATTTGATTTCCATGTAAACCAATTATATAAACATAAATTCTGTAAATTAACAGAAAAGCTAGTCCAATTCATATATATATATATATATATATATATATATATATATATATATATATATATATATACACACACAGTATATATATATATATATATATATATATATATATATATATATATATATATATATATTGACTCTGACTAAACTATAAGGATAATTATTTAGTTGCTCGAATAATTTCTTGTATGTGCAGAACATTGTAAACTCTCCCGCACTTGCTTAGACTGACCCCTTCTGGACACATTGGGGGAGATTTATAGAACATGGTGTAAAGTGAAACTGGCTCAGTTGCCCCTAGCAACCAATCAGATTCTACTTTTCATTCCTCACAGACTCTTTGGAAATTGAAAGGTGGAATCTGATTGGTTGCTAGGGGCAACTGGGACAGTTTCACTTTACACCATGTTTGATAAATCTCCCCCTTTATTTCTACATATACTTATACCATATTTGCTGGCGTAAAAGACCACTGAGCGTATAAAACGCCCGCCAACTTTTCCAGTTAAAATATAGTTTGGGATATACTCGCCATGTAAGACTAATACTCTTCCAACGCACACCAAATAAAAGTTAGTAAAAGACCATCAGACAGCAGCGAGATCTGAGAGGAGAGAAGGAGATAGACACCTGCAGCTTGCTCTGCCCTTAATACAGCGGCGGTGCAGCCATTTTGGAGTTCCTCCCACCATACACGGAGACCGCAGATTCTCCAGTCCAGTTCCAGAGTTTTTCAGCACCCGCCCTATAAGACACCCGCTGTATAAGAACATTGACTTTGGAGAAGATTCTGGGTTAAAAAGTAGTCTTATACGCAGGAAAATACAGTACTTACTTTAGCACCCTTGCTCTGTAGCATTTGGGTCCTGGGATTTGAATCTGACCACAAAACATATTTGCATGGAGTTTGTACAGTATGTCCTCTCTATGTAAGGTTACGTGCACACTACGGAATATGCACAGAGACTTCAAGTGGATTCTGCCACATGGCCTCCACTTGAAGTTCTGTCCGTCCCATAGACTCAAGAATATTCATCAGCAAATTCCTCCATCTGCACAAAAAATCGACATGTCAATTCTTTGCGCGGACAGCGGAATTAGCTGGTGAATATTATTGATAGGACGGGCGGAACTTCAAGCGGAGGCTGGGCAGCGGAATCCACTTGAAGTCTCTGTGTGTATTCCGTAGTGTGCACATACCCTAAGTTTTTTCTCTGATACTCCAATAAATACACAAAAAAAATACTGATAGGTTAATTTGGCACAAATGTAACATGCAGTTTAGCTTGGTGACCCAGGCTTACTGCAGGGGATATTTAGAAAAAGATTTCAAAGGTATCAGCAGCCATTAGCTGGGTCTTTCAAACTAGGAAGGTGTTAGAGGTTTTTTTTTTTTTTATACCTTTGATGCTGTGGATTGGAACTTTATGAGACATCTCCTATAGTGACACATTGGCTGAGCACAACAAACTATATTTTTTTATTTGGGACTTTTGAAGGATTCTGGACTTTTACTTATGTTTGCTGTTGCTCCTAGGAGGTATTGATGTTGGTGGGGTGTTGGCATACTTTTATTTTATTCCTCTCTCTATGAAATTGTGGTATATGTGTGACTGAGGTAGAGAAATGTGATAGCGAGATCTGCAGATTATATTGGTGCTATACAAGCAGCATGAATAAAAATGAATAAGTATTTTCACTTTGTCCTGTGGCTGGGCCTGGGGCCCTTTGGCATTTAAGGTGGCACTGTCCATGCTGGTTTGCCCTTTTGTGCTCAAATAAGCATGTCGGCATTTTGCTTTGGACATAAGTAAGTAATACTTACTCAACAGCAATATATGTAATGATATCTGTGCTACCTTGATCTAGTCTGAATTTATTTAGGAGTCAAAAAGTTTATTATGGGGTGAAGCATTTTGTAGTTATTCTCGTGCTGTCACCCTTCTCGTCTTCGGGTACTATTATTTTGGCAGTATGAACTTTGAGCACACAAGGATGTACTAGGTATAGTAACAATGGCAGCTGAGGCAGTACAATGTTGGTGGATTTCACTGTTAAAGATGAGTGCTTGTGTTGGCTGGATGGAAACAAAATCAGAGAAGATGTTACCTGTTAGGCCTCTTTTACATGTATCAGGTGCTGGTGGGAAACTGATCCCATTCATTTGAATGAGACAGTTCAAACTATCCAGTGCTGGATTGACAAACACCAGTTTCAGACTGGCCCACCAGAGGATCGACAGATCCTCTGGTAGGCCCCCAGTCTGCACTAACACTGACTGATATGTCGTTTATCACTGGCTCTTCATTGGTGGCCCCCAGGATCATTTCCTCTGGTGGGTCCCAGATACCCCAGTACGACACTGCTGAGCATGCAGAACAGAAGAACACATCTTGAAGCTCTGTTCCGTCCATCATGTCCAACAACTGATGGTTAATGGGGAAAAAAGGATAGGACACCTGATGAAAACTAATGTATTTATCAGTTGTCATCGGTTTCTGGTAAAACGAGGGAGTCAGACTCCCTGATATATGTGAATAGCAATAGGATAGCATTGGAAGTCTTTCAGATGGGGTTATAAATGTAGCAGTCATCTTAAAAACATGTGAACTTTTGTTTTTGCAATGTGTTGTAGACTGAGTAACGTTTAGGTTTTTTTAGGCCTGAACCCTGGCTAAATATAGCATCATGTACAACCATTTACATGAACATGTTGTTTTCTCTTATGGATGAAGTTATCCAACAAATATATCACAAGATTCTGGTCCGGATTCTGAGCCCAATCTGGTGAGGCGTGCACTTTTCTAAATGTTAAGTTTTTTGCCGACAGGCGGTTGGTGCTGTTACTTCTCTGGACATTGAAGTTATCCAACAGTCACTGACAACATGCAATATTGTCTAACAGATTTTACCTCTAGAGGGCGACATTTTAACAGAAATGTGTAAAGGTATTATCTCACTGATCTATTCAGAGACTCAGTTTTTCAGTGATTTAATCTATGGCTTATCTTCTTTTTTTTACTCTTAGATATGTATAACATGCCGAATTGATGCTCATCGCTTAATATATTATATTATATTAATATAATATATAGCTTTTGGGGACATTGCTGAAAACATGATAGACTAATATATGTGTATTGGTAGCCATAAATGGAACTGAAAGAGACATGGAGCACTTCTTCGGAAACCAACACATATCCGATTTTTTTCTTCGAGCTGGAACATTTGCATTCAGCAAGGCATGACGATCATTAATACATAAGCCGGTAATATAACTAGCATCAGTCATTTATTCCTGCACCGCCAGATAATGCTGCCGAATCCTTTGGGGCTTTATATACATACAGTGGTACCTTGGTTTAAAAGTAACTTGGATTGAGAGCGTTTTGCAAGAAGAGCTCACAGGTTTTCAAAATTGTAACTTGGTGTAAGAGCATTGCTTTGGTTTAAGAGCTCCCTGTGCTGGGTGGGAGGGGGAAAGGGGGAGAGTCTGCATAGTGGGGTCTACAGTCCTGTACTCCGACCCAGGAAGTCTCCCTCACCTTCCAAATCATGGCAGATCCACTTCAGGCTGGGGCTTACATCAGGGGACAGGACTGTGGAGGTAATCTCTCCATAGCTGTAACCCCTCTCTCCCTGGAAAGAGTGCTGCATGTATGTGCCCACATCTGCCCTGCTTATTCCTTCATGCTCCCTGCAGTCTCTGTCCGCCCTTGTGTTTCCCATCCTCTCCATTACTGTACAGTAACTTATAATATCACATATTCTGCTGTTTCTTAATTATTTTTTTTTTTTTCATTTGTTTTACATGCTATTCAAAATAAAAAAATCATTATTTTTGGGGTGTGGAACCAATTGTCTGCATTTCAATTATTTATTATGGAAAAATTTGCTTTGGTTTAAGAGTGGATTTGGATTACAAGCACGGCCCCGGAACGAATTATGCTCGTAATCCAAGGCACCACTGTGTATGTGTGTATATATATATATATATATATATATATATATATATATATATATATATATATGTTCCTCTACCAGCACATCTTCTAGCTTTCAGGCTGGATATCCAGTGAAGTTAGCCTGGATTTAGGGGTCTTCAAGGCAGTCCTTATCAGCAAGTTTAGTGGATAGAATTAGGACTGGGGCGGCCATGTTGAGTCCAGCACTGCACTAGGTTGGACAGAATTCGTGTCCGCATGCCACTAAGCCCCAACTATGAAAGTGTCCATGCCCCCTCCGGTCAGTCTATCTATGGAATTTATTTAGAATTTTTACTATTAAATTCTTGACTGCGAGTTGAAAAGATGACCGTCAAGAGATAAAACAAAACGGCCTTAGTGCACAGATTGTAAATTCCCACTTTATAACCATCATAAAATGGAACAACCGACTCATTCTAGTTTGCATAGAAGATATGTTTGTTATCTGCTTCGTAGGATTCTGCCACTTCACATATGTGTTATATTCTTGTATTACCAGGCCATTAGATCATTTGTTTATTACACACACGCATTTGTATAACAGTTCTGTATGTTAGGAAACAGAGTTTCATTGTTACCTGTAAGGATACTTCAGGCTTCTTTTGTAGGCCCAGACAATAGTTTCAGATGTCATGGTGGTTTTAGCTTTCTTTTACTGGAAAAGGCATATAAATAGGTCTTTTATATACGTTCTACAATGTTAGTTGCTGCCACTTAATGCCAATATAGTATCATAGTTGGAAGAAGGTTGTATAGGGAGCTAAAGACTTCAAAGGGGTTGTCCAACAAAAATCTTTTTCTTTCAAATCAACTGGTGTTAGAAAGTTACATAGATTTATAATTTACTTCTATTTAAAAATTTTAAGTCTTTCCATACTTATTAGCTGCTGTATGTCCTGCAGGAAATGTTGTTTTATTTTCAGTCAGACACAGTGCTCTCTGCTGCCACCTCTGTCCGAGACAGGAACTGTCCAGAGCAGGAGAGGTTTTCTATGGGAATTCATAGAAAACTGAGACAGAGTTCCTGTCTCAGCCAGAGGTGTCAGCAGAGAGCAATGTGTCAGACTGAAAATAAAACATTTCCTGCAGGACATACAGCAGCTTATAAGTGCAGAAAGACTTGACATTTTTAAATAGAAGTAAATTTCAAATCTATGTGACTTTCTGACACCAGTTGATTTGAAAGAAAAAGATTTTCACTGGACAACCTCTTTAACGCCTCCAAAGCAGCATGGAACATTCAAGCAAGAACTATCAGCCAACCTGGGCATGAACTGACCCCTTGAAAAACATGGTGTGTTGTATGGTCCTTCAAGCCCTATAAAGAGACTGTCTACATAGTTTAAAAGCGACTGTTGAACTGTTCTCCTTTTAAAGTCTCTATTTTATATGTCTCATTTCAATCTGTCTCTTTCTTAGCTACGTGTATTTTTTATTGTACTTGTAAATCAGAAACTTTTAAACCCTGTTAAAAATTTAACTACTAAACTACTATAATCTATTGTATCACAGCAAGCAAGCATCTGGTATCACAGTATCACAATGTATTAAAAATTTATACAGGAGGTACTCTGACTAATGAAGAGGTCGAGACAATGAACAGAGGTTCTTTCTGCAGATTATTTATCGGAAGCAATCTGACCCCCCCAAACCACTTGTACCTTCAGACAGCTGCTTTTAATCCAAGATCTGTCCCGGGGTCCGTTCGGCAGGTGATGCAGTTATGGTCCTAAAAGACCATTTTTAAACTTGCAGCCCCGTGCCCAACGGCCAGGGCTTAGATTGTGTATGCATAAGGCTGGCACAACCTCTCTGTCCCTCCTACCCGCCCTCCTCATCATTAGTAATGCTCCAGGCAGATTGTCTCCTATTCATCAGCTGTGTTAGCACGGCACATGAGCTGGATTGTTAAGGCACCTGTGCAAATGTTCAGACAGGAGAAAATGTTCCAGTGGCATTCCTAATGATGAAGAGGGTGGGGAGGAGGGACGGTGAGGGTGTGCCAGCCTAATGCATACACAATCTAGGCCACAACCGTTGGGCACAGGGCTGCAAAATTAAAAGTTTTTTTTTAGGTCAATAACGGCATCACCTGCCGAACGGACAAATCTTAGATTAAAAGCAGGTATCTGAAGGTACAAGCGGTTTAAAGAGAACCTGTCACCCCCGTGCCAGGTCAGAGCCCGGCCGAACCCCCACTAGAGCCCCTTATACTTACCTTGTTCCCGAAGTTCCGGTCCTGCAGCCGCTCTGGGGATGGAGATATCACTGTGGGAAGTCCGACGCGCGCACTGCTGATATGAGTACGACGCTGTCATTCTCTATGGGCGTTGGACTCATCTTAGCAGTGTCGGACTCACCTCAGTCTTCACCTCTGTCTTCTTTCTTTTTTTTTTTTTACTTATTCAATGTTTTTATTAAAAAACAAAGTTTTACAAAAATACGATACACATCCTTGAGAAACTTGCAAAAGAAGCCAGCTGCTATAGAAAGTCCAACTTCATAATCCAATGTACGGCTGGTGAACATACAAATGTAGAAACATCATCAAAGTCCACTGAAAACTGAATTGATGATATAACAGCAATTCGGATCCTAACGGATCATATCATAGTACTAGAAATATAAAAAGGCTTGAAAAGAGAAGAGAAAAAGAATGAGAGAAGAAAGAAAAAGGTGCCAATGCAATCATTCCAAACACAAAAAGAGGATTTACGGTACACACTACACCGAAGGACCCAAATTAAGTAACAGACCAGGGATTATATCTACTATATTCCGGTGAGTTCAGAAAAGTAGACCAAGGTAGCCACAATTAGTGATGATCTAACAGTAACATGTTTGAGTCGAACCTGGAACCATAGTGGTGTTTGGTTCGAGGTTTGATTCAAACTCGAACCCCATTAAAGTCAATGGGAGATGATAGCAATAAAAATCACAGATTATGGCGCAACCAATGGGCCCCAATGTTCATTAGAGTGTTGTTACACAGTACTTTTTGGCTCTGCAGAAAACAAGCCCGTACATGGCTCTGTAAATTTAAAAAAAAAAAAGGAAAAAAAGGGAAATTTAAATCCAAAAACTTTAATTTTCAGGGTCCTTAAAGGGTTAAACATAAGAACAAACAGAATAATATAATTCTTGCCCAAGTGTTAATTATCAAATATATGTTCATGACTTTCATGACTGGAGTGGTGAACCGCATGTGCAAGCCCAAGAGCCGCTACTTAGGGAACAGTGTTCTAAAGAATTTAGTAAAATAATATAGTTTATTGAAAAGGAGAAAATCTATTTTATAAATCTGTGATACAGATCGATTAGTTCTGAAAGTTTGACATTGTTGCAGTGTTGTATGTGACAAGATTGTTATTGATATACTACAGCTATCTCAGTCTAGTAAAAGATCCCCCCGGATGCTTAGTGTTATTTTCAATATTAATGAAGGAACAATGTTGCTGATAGAATGAACCCTTGAAGGTAGATTTATCTGTGAAGTCAAGGGGTTAAATTACCAGCAGTTTGTACAGAGCTGCCTCAATCGTGACTAAACTGTATGTTACAATTCTTTTATAAATGCAGCCCTCTATATCTATATTTACCAATGAATCACAGTTAAAGGGGTAGTGCGGCGGTAAAAAATTATTCACAGAATAACACACATTACAAAGTTATACAACTTTGTAATGCATGTTATGTCTGTGAATGGCCCCCTTCCCCGTGTCCCACCACCCCCACACGTGTACCCGGAAGTGTAGTGCATTATACATACCTGATCCGCGCCGACACGCGTCCGCCATCTTGTGCCAAACGTCATCTTCAGCCGGCCGGCCCGAACACCTTCGATCCTCCCGAGTGCCGGCCGCGTCATCAGCTGCTCAGCCGCGATTGGCTGAGCATAACTGTGCTCGGCCAATCGCGGCTCAGCGGCTGATGACGCGGGCGGCGATAGATAGCACAGGTACTACTCCCCCATTATCTGCAGATTATGCCCAGCACCGAGCAGGGAGGGGGGAGGTAGATGGCACTTCTCTCCCTCCCTGCTTGGTGCCCTGCAAATGTATTTATTGAATACATTTATGGGATACTTTGGGGAGCAAGGACACTTGCTCCCCAAAGTATTCCATAAATGTATTCAATCGCAAAGTACAGTACATAACATTACATTACATACACACATCCATTGTAATTCCAATGGAGTGTCCAGCAGAGGCACACTATATATAAAAGTCAATGGTACTCATTGACTTCTATATATAGAGCGCCCCCTGCTGGACACTCCATAGGAATTACACCATTCGTCGTGACGTCACTGCTTCTGAGAGAATTCTAACACTTCCTGATACACTAAATTAAGGGAAATAGCAGTATATGAGCATTTCCCATAATTAATGCTCATTAGAAAATTGTATAACTTTCCATAAGTAATAACATATAAAAAATACATTTTGGCCGGACTTCACCTTTAAGTCAAAGTATAATTGACTTTAATGCAGGGATGTTCAGTGACTTAAAATTAGTCCTGGCAAATTGCAAGTGACTTTTTTGCTCTGGTTCACTTTTTCTTGCCCGGCTATCATAAAGACTTCTCCAGCCATGACTGCTCTCTGCAAGGCATCAACAACATCTATATAAAATGTCCCAAGTGTATTGCTTTACACAGTAACCATGCTCCCTCTGTGCCCTCATATAAGTAGTTAGGCCCAGTTTATGCCTCCAAATAGTAGTCTGGCCCCTCTTAGCCCTATATAGTATTATAGTATCGGGTCCCTTCTGTACCCTATATAGTAATAGGAGTCTTCTGTGCTGCGTCTTCATATAGTAATAGGCCATTCTTCTATGCCATAGGCCATTCTTCTTTAGTAAGTAGGCCCCCTCTATGCCATATTCCCTCTTGATGCTCCTATATATTATAGGCCCCCCTCTATCCCCACATAGTATTAGACCACCAACTTTGCCTGCGTCTGTATAATATAGGTCCCTTCAGTACGGCAGCCCCACATAGTATAAGCCCCCTCTTTGCAGAAGCCCCCATATAGTATAGATCACCCTATGCAACAACCTCTATATAGTATAGGCCTCTTCTGTGCCACATTATCCATATAGTAAAGGGCACCTATGCTTCAGTCACAAATATAATCTTCCCCCTACACACCCGGCTGCAGTCCCTATATAGTATAGTCCCAAATAAAATATGCCCCACTTTATAACATCCCCATAAAGAATCCTCCCCCCCTATAACATCCCCATATAGAGTAGCCACTCTTTGTAACATCCTCATATAGAATAGCCCCCCCTCTTGTAACATCCCCATATAAAAAAGCCCCCCTGCAACATCCACTTATAAAATAGACACGCCCTGCTGTGCAGCCCCTATGTAAAACAAAAATAAATATTTTTTTCTGTTTTTGCAGTACATTTTATGATAAAATGAAGGGTGTCTTTAAAAATACTATTGGTCCTACAAAAAACAAGCTCCTGTATACAAGTTTGCCAAAAATCTTTGACGTGGAAGGGGTTAAACATGAGCACATAACTTGTAATATCTATGTGCAGGGAGGATCTACATAACTTGCATCTATTGCTATTAATGGTGTTTTTAGGTATCTGGTTTAGGGCTCAGTAGCCGATTAACAATTGATAATGGTTTCAAATAGCTCACTTGATAGGTTTCCTTTTACTTCTTATATGCACATTCCTCTTTGTCAATGAATGAGGAAGGTCACTAAAAGGAAATCAGATATAAAGCAAAACAGATAGAGATTAAGGACTAGACATAACATTCAGGTAACATGGTCTTATTCTTCTTTAGTGCCGGCATAGACAAAGAATTTATAAAAGAAAAACTCTCTTGCCTCTTGTGCTTTAAGTCTTTCTTGCCGCCCTTTGTGTTCTTCCTTATTCCAGTACAATACTCGCTTTCTCTGGGTCCTTCCTTACTGCTCATCTTTTCTTTTTCTCCAGATTTTCTGGCATCTCCTGATATTTGAGTAGTGGAATCCAACATCCTGGCTGTGGCAGCTCTGCAAGTACTGAATTGATTAAATATTTTAGGTAGGGATGGTCCGAAACTGCAGAGGTTCGGGTTCGTATGAACCCGAACGCTCGGCAATGATTCCAGCTGTCTGCCCGCTCCGTGCAGCGGGTGGATACAGCGGGAGGACCGCCTGGAAAACTGGGATACAGCATATGGCTATGGCTGTATCCCAGTTTTCCAGGCGGTCCTCTCGCTGTATCCACCCTCTCCACGGAGAGGGCAGACAGCGGGTATCGTTGCAGAACGTTCGGGTTCGTACGAACCCGAACCGAACTCGGTTCGGACCATCCCTAATTTTAGGCTATGTTCACACTACGTACATTTCCAGCGGTAGTGCGAACCGCAAATATACGCCCGTAGTTTTGAGGTTGATGCGTACGCTTGGAAGTATACGATTTCCGTCCGCACAATGCACTCTACGTATGAGCCTACGGCCGGATCGTATACGGCGCCGTGAAAAATGAACAAGACCATTGTTTGCTGCCGGAACTGTTCCAACTCACGGCCGTGGATTTCAATGCGGTCCTGTACGGAGTACTTATTTCAGCCAATTTGAACTTAATTTTTAGATAAAAAATGTTCTGTGTGGTTTATTGGACTGGGCGAAGATTTCCAAGTAAATGACCTGTTTCAGATCGCTTCGAAACAAGCTAGGGAAGCATAACTGTACTACGGGCGTATGTTCGCGGTTCACCCGCATGTTCGCAATCCGGCCGCATGTCTGTTTTTCCCATGGCCGTAGTTTCAGCAGCACATGTCCGGCCGCATACGAACTACGGCCGGACATATACGTAGTGTGAACATAGCCTTACATAGATACAGTGTCATGCCTGTATAGGCTTCTGTGCCTGGTGCCATACCTGTCTAACATTCTGCTGGTCTGCAAGGGTCCTTGACTTCAGCTTTTAAACACTGATGACTTATTCTAAGGGTCCTGTTACACAGGTCGACTACGGTCTGATCATTTTAACTGGACCTAATAGATGGCCCGATAATCGGGCAATAAGGGCTGCATGGACATCGCTAACGATGTCCATGATACCTGATACCTTACCACTCCCCGCTCCAGGTCTTCTCTCCTGTGCTCCGCAGCTTCTTGCTCCTGGCGGCAGCAGCGTCTGAGCGGCCTGTCAGCTGACAAGTGCAGCCCTTGGTCTAAACTGTTCATACATTACCTCTCCACACTCCTGGTTTTCTCCTGCCCTCTGCTTCGTTCCTGGCAGCAACCCGTCCCGGCCAGTGATTGACTGAGTGGCCTGTCAGTGCACAATCCCGGGAAGCAAGCAGAGGGCAGGAGAAGACCGAAAGCGAGGTAATGTATGAACAATTTATTCAATTGTTAGCCATCGGACGTGCATTGCTATCACATGTGGTGATGCATGCCCGATAATTTTAGGTCTGGACCTAAAGAAACGATCAGCTGATGATCGTTTCATTGGCTGATCGTTGTCTCTATTATGGTCCGTTTACACAAAGCGATAATTCGCCCAATCAATTGTTTAACAATTTTGGAGCAACAATTTGGTTTTTATAACAATCAGCATTTAGACAAATAAATCGTTAGAAAAATCGTTAGAAAATTTGTTAGAAAAATCGTTATTGCGATCGCTTAAGCCCATCTCACACATAGGGTGAATTTTTGAAAGACTGTTTACACAAAGCGATCTGCGAATTTTTAGCGAACGACCAACGACGATTTGAGAACATGTTGGAAGATCACAATGGAAGATTTTTCGCTCGTCGCTTGATCGTTCGCTGTGTTTACACGAGCCGATTATTGCTTAAATGCGATAAGTTTTGCAAAAATTCAAACGATAATCGTTCCATGTAAATGCACCATTACATGGAAAGATGATTGGCCAAATCGGCCTGGTTTGGCCGATTATCGCTCTGTGTTATAAGGCCTTTACACAGAAGTGTACACCTGCTCCAGAGCAGGTGTAGAGTTCTGCTGCGGTTTCTGCCTCTAAATTGTGATAAATTAGGTGCGGGAGGAAGTCATGCCTCTTCCTAGCCTTGCTCTACCCCCCCCCCCCCCTTCCCGCACCCATCAGGCAAGTGGGGCTTATGCTTGTCATACGCCGCAGAAAAGATCAAGACCTGCGCCTTTCTTCGTGGTGTACGCAAGGGTGCAAGTTTGATGCGCCCCTTAGTGTTTATCTATGTATTGTAACTTAATGTGTTTATTATTCCTGTTTTACATTACAGTGTGCAGTATCCTTATCTAACCCCAAACATTTATTGCAGATGTGCAGAGTACACAGTGCGGATATGATGCAAGCTTACTAGCAGAATCCACTCCATACGCGGTGGTTGCCAGTTGTATGAACAGCTGACACTTGCCTGAGATAACTCTTATGGAGGCAATTAATCTCCGATATGACACAATAACCAGGTACTAAGGGTTGCTTGTCATGGCATCTTAGTATTCCACAGGCAGTACACAATACACTACAATACAGAAACTTGCAGAAACAGTGTATAATCGCCTGATCAGGAAATCACTTGTTCAAGTCTCCTAAGGGGCCAAACAAAGTTCAAGACTCCACAACAGCTGTGTATACATGGGTATTCTTAAGCATGAATGAGCAAATGTAGCAACCGGATTTGCCGATCACAGTGGGTATCAGGGCCGAGGCCAAGCGTGGAGATGTCAAAAGTTTAGATAAATTACACTAATGCTTTAATATACTACATAAATGCACACACAAACACACAAACAAAACTACACAAACTCACACATACATTATATATATAATTTGCACATGTAATTCAACAGTTTATGGCTATTGTGACTGCTAACGTCCTCCACCATCCTATTTGTTGAGCAGTGTAATTTTATATCAGCAGCAAGAGAAAAGAAGACTTCCATGTGTCTATAGGAGCGCTGGGGAGGTGGAGGTTTGTTAAGGAAACACATTATTAAAGGAGTCATCCAGGATTAGAAAAATCACATCTACTTTCTGGCAAAAACAGCACCACCCATAGCCATGTTGTGGGGTATTGCAATTTTGCTCAATTTATTTCACCAGTATTGATGTCAGGACTTGGGGACTGAAGGACACGCGACAGGTGATGCCATAGCACTGACACCCGCCCCACTGTCCCTGCCTAATTACCTCACCTGTCCTAACTGGCAGCGGATAACTGGTCGACAGTCCCTGGCCTGCACAGCTGTGGAACAAAAACATGGACAGGACAGATAGAATACAACAAAATGTAGTCAGAAGTCCTAGTCAGCAACAATCAGTCAGCGCAGTAGCAAACCGTAGTCAAAAGAGTAATCGAAAGTCAAAGCTAAAATCTGGTCACCAGGAACACCATTAGAATTTAATGATAGGGTAAGATAACACTCAAGAACTGAGGCTCTAGACTTGCAGGCAAGGAGGGACGGGAATAGACGGATTTATATGGGAGGCGAAGTCCCAGCCCCAGGACTCATTGGGGCCTGGGACAACAACTTCCTGCAAAGCACTAAAGCTGACTGGCAGCTTTATCTGCCAGTCAGCATCACAGTAATAATGAACAGCTGAAAGCCTGGCCAGGGAGCGGTGGGGCCCCAGCATTGTAGCTGGGGATGCCGCCGTCGCACCCCTAGCAGCCGGCTGAGGGACACCGTTGGCGCATCTCACAGGCCGGCCCCACGCTCCATGAACGATTTTTCGACAAAAAGATTATCGTTTAAATTTGAACAATATAACGATTTTCTGCAAGATAATTGTCCTGTGTAATAGGGCCCTTTGAATGATGATAGTTACTTTTAACTACTTGGAGTTACGACTTTCAGTGTAATACAGGTGCTCTCTAAGGAACCAATTCCTTTGTGGGATGGATACTGTACCTCTCCATCCCATTGTGCTATGACCTTGTTTTGAGTTCTATCACATTAAAACATGCAATGAATTTAATAAAAAATTTACCATTAAGAAAATTTTTGTTGATTCCCTGTGTGTTAAAACTGTCTACTTTCCCGACGATTAGTGGCCAGATATTTTATTTAATCCTATTCATAATGACTCACTTAACCAAAACTGACAACATCAATGTGAAGAGTTATCAAAGCGTGACTAACTCTCTCATGAGCCTAGTGTCTGGAAAATGATTAACCCAGCCTGGTAACCAATTGCAAAGCAACATAAACATCTAATATAGTCATTAGAAAAACAGATATACTCTAAGGGCCCTATTACATGGAAACATTACAGTGCAAAAAATTGTTAAATCTTTCGAATTTATGTGTGTACGCAGGCAATGATCAAACGACTGCCGAAAATTAGTTTTTGTGTCACTGATCGAATCTTTTGAGCTGACCATAAAATCATCAGTAATCATTCTTTACTAGTTTACAAATCTTACAGTGTATATTTATTCCTATGGAGACGCTGGAAAGAGCCAAGTAAGCACTTTTAGGCGGCTCCATAGGAATGAATAGAGCCGTGGGTCACATGGCGTACCTGTGGCTTTATTTTAACAAAGAAGCCAGGGGCCCGATAAGGCGATCAGGGGGTATGGAGGTCAGACCCCTGCAATCTCTTACTTGTCCCCATCCTGTGGATAGGAGAAGTTCACACAACGTAAGGATTCATTAAACAATGGCCGCTGTTGCAGGTTTGCAACCTTGACTGTTATTTAATGCAGTGGCCAATTGCATTGAAGTCCATGGAATTTCGGGTTTCTATGTGGTCACACAAATAACTGACATGTGAGTTTTGTGTGGCCGCTATTCATTGAATAGGGGCTGCACAAAACTGACAGTGCAGACAATGTAAAGTGCGGCTCCAGCCACACTTTACATTGTCTGCCATGGTTAATTGGAACCCGCACCCGCATTCCAATTAAAAAAAAAAGAAGGTTATCCGGCCAGTACTGCAGTACTGATCGGGATGAACTTCACAGACAGTGGCTGTTCTGTGACATGGCTGTGTCACAGAATGGCCGCTGTCATACACTGTGTCAATTTGGCCTATATCAAAACTAGGAGTAGGTGGAAAACACAGAAGACATGCATATCTTTCAATGAAAGTTTTTGTCTGTTGGTTCCACTCCTGGTTTTGTCTAAAAATGCTGATCAAAATATTGCAATAGTGAGCAAAATACTGTATGTGAAACCAGCTTAAATCTGGTCACATGCTTGAGACTGGGTGTGTCCAAAAATGTAGACATTTTTGTATGGAGGTATGGATTTTGGTGGAGCTACGCCGGGAACACAGACATTAGTCAAAAAAAAACAAAAAAAAACATATTAAAATGGCATGGCTAAATATATTATACCCCAGACCAAACTGTTCCAATGAAATTAACTCCAAATGACAAAAAAAATTCAGACCCCAGACCAGACTATTCAGAATGGTCCAAAAGTAGCTGGACAGTATGTGTAATAGGGTTATGAAGGGGAGATTTATCAAACATGGTGTAAAGTGAGACTGGCTCAGTTGCCCCTACACTCACGGGCGGATTAACTTTACCATAGGCTCCGGGCCAAGCCTGGGCCCCTCCACCCCACTGTAACTATGGCAGCACTTGCCTGTTGTTCATAGTACAGGATAGATAATGTCATGATTCCCTGAGTTGTGCAAAATTGAGATAAAAAGCAGCGATTGTTTGCAAATCTGGCAGAACTGTAGCCAGGAGACAATACACCACTGAAAGTATAGGTCTGTTTGGGCAGCCATGGGCCCCCCAGGAGCCTATTATAATCCACTACTGGCTGCACTAAATTCCATCCTTTTCACAGTGTCTCACTAGTAGATTTGCACATCAATATGGGTTTTCCTGGAGAGCCATTAGGTAGCGTATGGCTGACACCCTACTGTCATCAAAATGGTGTTTGGTTAGGTACTGAAACTTTTATGTACTGTTTAATATGATATATGTGTTTACTGTATAACATATATTTTATCAGATTTTTATCTTTAGATGTTTTAATATTTTCAATATGAAAAAAAATTAAAGAGATTATCCAACGAAAATCATTTTCTTTCAAATCAACTGATATCAGAAAGTTATGAAGATTTGTAATTTACTTCTATTTAAAAATCTCAAATCTTCCCATACTTATCAGCTGACGTATGTCCTGCAGGAAATGTTTATTTTCTTTCCAGTCTGACACAGTGCTCTCTGCTGACATCTCTGTCCGAGACAGGCACTGTCCAGAGTAGCAGAAAATCCCCATAGGAAACCTTTCCTGCTCTGGACAGTTCCTTTCTCGGACAGAGATGTCAGCAGAGAGCACTCTGTCAGACTGGAAAGAAAACACCATTTCCTGCAGGACATACAGCAGCTGATAAGTACTGGAAGACTTGAGATGCAAACAGGGTAATAGCATGCTCAGCAGCTGGTTCAGCAGAAAGTAGCCCTGAACTTATGAAATTGTGTGATCAATGTTCTAGTAAATGTAAGAATATCAGGATGGGATTATTAGACATGGAGAGGCCAAAGTATAGTGTAAGGTCCTTCCCGGGCATGAGGCCACCTAATCGTGGTGGGATGGTTCACACTATTTGCAAATGGTATGCCAAGAGCCTCATCATTTTTATGGAGATTTTTTAGCAGGTGGGGGCGGCTTTTAGCACTTTTCATATCTGTATTGGGACTGTGTCTTGCCATTAGTGGGGAGCTTTCTCATTTTTTGTATTTTTAGACTGTAAACACATCCGCAGTGGATTTCTCGCTGCGAATTCGCAACGAAATTTGCTGCGGATCCTTGCCCTGTAATGTCTATGGGAAGCCATACTTGCAGCGGGATTGACATTCCGCTGCGAGTATGTTAGGAGACCGCCCCGTTAAACCCTGCCGGCCGAAGCATATACATTACCTGCTCCGCGACCTGGCTTGCTTCAGGGGTTCCCGGCTTGATGTTACATTCAGCCAATCAGTGTGCTTCCCATACACATTACAGGGCAGGGATCCGAAGCGGATTTCACTGCAAATTTGCTGCTTCCTAATGTGAATGGTTTTATAGGAGAGCTGACCAAATATGTCTTTTTGCCTGTGTTCCATATTGGGGGAGTGGATGCCTCTACTTGGTGGTGCCCTCCACTCATCCCACCCAGGTGGCTATTTTTACAAGTATTAGTTGTATCCTGCATGCCCAGAGCATATGCTTATTATTAGCCAAGGAGAGACCAAAATACAGTGTAGGGTCCATCCCGGCCATGAGGCCACCTTAGGGTGGGATAGTTGTCAATATTTGCAAATGGTATGCCAAGAGCCTCATTATTTTTATGAATATTTCTTTTTTTTAGCAGTTGTCCTAAAAAAAAAAAATCTAAAATGTTATATTACTTTTGCTCTTCCATTTCATTGATCAGTAGGTCTCGGAATCCAGACACCCACAGATCAGGTCAGTATAATAACAAGGTACGTATTTGTCACCTACCTGTGGAAGAGTTGGCTTGTAGGAAAGAGAGGTTGTGTGATGCAGGAAACCTTTGGTCTATAAATATGGGGGCACTTGCCTAAGCATTGTTGCAGACCATGTATATCCCTTCATGGCAATAGTATTCTCTAATTGCAAGTCCAGGAATTTAAGAATCTGCGGCTGACATCTCAGTGCCAGTTACCACAGGGCTCAACGTACCTTCAAAGGCACTAATATTCATAACTAACTACCGTATTTTCCAGCGTATAAGATGAATTTTTAACCCCAAAAAAATCTTCTCAGAAGTCGGGGGTCATCTTATACGCCGGGTATGGTTGCCACATATGGTGGGAGAGCTCAAAAATGGCCGTAACCCCAGCATATGCGGCGACCGCAAAAAACAAACAAACAATACAACTCACCTGTGACCCTTTCCTGGCAGCTGCCTGTCTCCTGTCATGTTTCCGGTGCAGACAGTGTGATGCGGAGACATTGCCTGTGCCTGAGGTCCCTGAAGCTCTCCTGGCAGCCGAGCGTCCCATTGAAAAAGCTCGGAGATGCTCAGCCGCTGGGAGAGCTTCAGGAAAATCCCGAAAAAAAGAAGCCTTTGTCAACCTGAAGCTCTCCCGGCAGCCAAGCGTCTCCGAACTTCTCCGATGAGACGCTCGGCTGCCAAGAGAGCTTTGGGAAAATCCTGTCCAGAATCGACGGAAGTCCCCACAGCCTCTGTCAATCTCCCGAAGCTCTTCCGGCAACCGAGTGTCTCCGAGCTTCTCCAATGAGACGCTCGGCTGCCGGGAGACCTTCAGGGACCTCCAGCAAAGACAGTGTGCATCACACTGCCTGCACGCGGCTGCCAGGAACAGGTATCAGCTGAGTTGATTGTTATTTTTTTCTTCAACTTCAGTTAACCCCTGCCTGACCACAGCAAGGCTCCAGCTAGTAAACCCTGCTGCAGTTAGGCAGGGATTAACATTTTCTGGCGTTTAAGACAAACTCCTGAAAATCTTCTTAAAAGTCGTATACGCCTAGTCGTCTTATATGCAGGAAAATTCTGTATATAATTCAAATACAATATACTCCCTATACAATTAAAACATTTATGTCATTCAATGAACAGCAAAATATTAGTAATTCAGCATTACAATGTCTAACACTGTAATCAGGTAAAAGTTTGGACTTTCCAGACACAGACTGTTAATTGTACTTCTATAGCCCACATCTATGTCACAGCCTGTGTGTAGATGTATTGTTGTACTGATGCAGGACAACTCAGGCTCCTTGCACTGGACGCCCCTGGTTGCATTCCACTGAACACAATGACATTTTGAAGGGATGTGCTCTCAACAAAGAGTTATTCATAAGATTAAAATAAGGAATTGTAAAATAGTGACGAGAGCACATACTTTGTATTCTTTGCTTTTTTTCATCAAAGCCTTAATAAATAGGATAAAATCACAATAGCTTACAAGCATATTGCCAAATAAATACCATACTGTATGTGTCAAAATCACATCCCACATAAATGTTCTTTATTTTTGGCCCTCACATTTAAAAAAAAAAGAATTAAAAAAGGGCGTAGACCTCAAAGCAACGTTACTGTGTGTTTGCAAGCATGAGTAGACAGGATAAATGTAAAAAGCAAAATTTAATCAAATATGCTAAAAGGTAGATAGACTCATGCATGTATAAAAACAATATAAAACATTGCATAAATAAGATATAATGTACCCATAGGGCATATTTATACATGCATGTTTGCATACATGCATATAGTTCATTATGTGATATTTATATCTTATTTATACATTATTATATTGATTACAAGTAGGAACTTACCTCTCCCCATGCCCGCAGTGAGTGACGGGACCGGCCTCGGGATCCCCACCAGAAGGCCTTTTCCCCCACGAGTTGTGATGACAAAATCTGTCCCGGCTGATGAAGTGGAGTAGCGCCAGAGATCCCGGAACCCGACGGGGATCCTGAGGCTGGTCCTGCCGCTCACCGCACGTGCAGGGAGAGGTAAGTTAGTACTAATAGTAATAGTAATAATTTTCCCTCCAGCTCCTGCCAGCTGGCAGATTTTAGTGGATGGATATGGCATGCCACCACGGGTATTGTAAGTATTTTACACCCCTTGCAAAAGTCTGTACTTCAAGTAAAAATGGCAATAAAGTAGTACCTAAGTTTTGCCACTAGATGTCGCTACTGTATGTAACTGTACTTGTACATTACCCAGCTGTAGTAACTAAGGGGTTATTGTTTGTTATAATCTGGGCACCAATGAGATCCCTCTTTTCTCTTCACCTTTCTCTGTGTTCCTTTTTCTTCCCACTTTCTTCTCCACCACTCACAGGGGACATTACACCTCCTGTAGGACGTTGTCACATGGGGAGAGGAAGTACACACCCACACTTAGTGAGTCTTACCTAAGTCTTGGTAGAGAGAGGACGCAAGATAGGACTGTCTCTGCTGTAGTCCAGCTGGGCCCTGGCTTTGCCAGGTCCCCACCTAGTCAGTGTCCAGTGTAGTCTAGTCCGTGGTAGTGGATAGACGCACATGGGAGACGCAGACACCAGTTTCTTGAAAGCACTTCTACTCACTATGCAGTGTTAAGCCACTAAAAGAGGACAAGTCGGAGATCACCCCAACCCACGTCATGAAAATCTCTAACAGTGAAGGACAGTATCCTGATAACAATAAGAACTGATCCGGATAGAGCAAAGTTGCTAGAAGCCTTATTACTCTATCTCACAGCGTGGGTGTAACCAGGTAAACTTGGCCACTCTGCTCAACTCAGGTAACGAGGTCTGGGGCTTGTGTCACCCTCATAGGATGGGTCACCCGACACTGTAGGGCAACAGGTGGTGTAACGACAGCTAAGGCACAAGTAAACTTCTATTTTCAAGTCTTCAGTATTCTACTTTTCCTTGTTCTTCTAAAATTCCGGCAGAGGACACACTTCTACCCTGGGTTTGTACTCTCAGTACAAACTCCTCTCCACTGTTCTGGACTCTCAGTACAAATTCCTCTCCACTGATCTGGAGTCTCAGTTCAAACTCAGTTCACAGTAGTCTCAGTTCACAGTAGTGACGTCACATAGCATGATTTGGCAAGTGACTGGTCAAATGCCCCCGTGGGCGCACACCACATGGATGCCATTTTTTCTAAAGTGGCAGCCATACTGTGTGTCACCTTTGAATTAGCAACTCAGTAATTTTTATTTAACTATAGTTTACAAGTGAGAAAATACCATATAGAAAATGACATCCATGACAAAACAGAAAAAAATGTCTCTTCAAATCTCTAATGTCTCTTTGAGTAAAAGAAATAATTACAGAAGTTTCCCAGCTGCTGACTTACTAGGATTTTTACATTTGGGAAGAATACCTCTTACCTCCTGGCATATTATTGACCAGATAAAAAATATGAACACTGAGTTCTTCTTTACTAAGTTAAAGGAGAAGTCCAGCCACAGGACCTTTTTCCCCAAATGCAGGGGCAGTGGGAAAAAAAACAAACCTCACCTCCCCCCGTGCCTGTGTAGCAATAGGTCCCTAATCCGGGACCCCCACCGCGCTCTGGGATCTCTACCAGAGCCGATGTCACAACCTGGTTGATGGACAGCCCGCTGAGCCAATCAGTGACTGGGATGGGACACCACTCTAGTCACTGATTGGCTAAGAGGGCTGTCCATTAGTTGAGGCGGGCATTTCCCCCCGAGTCGTGATGTCATTGCAACTCGGGGGAAAATGCCTTCTGGTGGGGGTCCCAGAGATGGTGAAGTGGTACAACGTCGGCATGGGGAGAGGTAAGTAAGGACTGCTTGTTATCCACTCCCCTGCTGCCTGTAGGATCCTTCATACAGCTGCACTTCTCTGTATGCTAGCCTCAGGGCTTGGCAGGGCTTATAAGGGAAACGGAACTTTCAAACAAATGAATTAGAACAAGAAAAATAAACAATAGTAAAATGATCAGAGTTCATATGAAATCAGTTAAACAGGTTATAGAATGTCCAGAAAAATAATTATGTCTACTATGTTTTTACTATGTTTAACTTCTGTTTAATCAACAGATAAATTATATTTTCTGAAGATTTCTATTGCAGATATTGCATGAAATCTGTTGCAAAATAATTTTTTGCTGCAGCAGAAATTCTGCCATGTATATTATGCCAGGGATATGAAAATGCAGTATGCCATAAAATCTGTACCGATTTTCACTCAAATTTGTATTTTACTCGGAATGAAGAATCTGCATGTCTTACTGCCACCTGCATGGCAAATAACTGCATGATTTTGACAATAAACACAGGGGCAGGCACTAACTGCAGAGGACCCCTGTGCAAATAATGTGCTTGGACCCACCATAACCCACTAAGGCCGGATTTACATATGACTGGTGGTGCAGCTGCGTTTCCCTCTGGTGCAGGAGGGAAACGCATCATTGAACTGATCACATTGTTTTCAATGGGACCGTTCAAAACATGCAGCGGGGAAATAGTGTCAGGACGTATCTTGCAACGTCCTGGCACACAGCCGCTACGGCGCCGCACCCATTTAAACGTATGCCATTCGGCTCTGGCTTCTGGCGCTTAGCCCAAGAGGAGTGCCCTGTCTGTATAATACCAACATAAACATATCTCTCCCCCAGTAATATATAGCCCTCGTTGCTCCCCCAGTAGTATATAGCCCCCCCTGTTGCTCCCCCAGTAGTATATAGCCCCATTGTGTGCTCTCCCACAGTAGTATATAGCCCCCTGTGAGCTCTCCCCCAGTAGTATATAGCCCCCCTGTGCTCTCCCCCAATAGTATATAGCCCCCTGTGCGCTCTTCCCCAGAAGTATATAGCCCCCCTGTGTGCTTTCCCCCTCCCAATTAGCCCCCCTGTGTGCTCCCCCAATTAGTATATAGCCACCCCTGTGAGCTCCCCCAATTAGTATATAGCCACCCCTGTGAGCTCCCCCAATTAGTATATAGCCCCCCTGTGAGCTCCCCCAATTAGTATATGGCCCCCCTTTGAGCTCTCCCAATTAGTAAATGGTCCCCTGTGAGCTTTCCCAATTAGTATATGGCCCCCCTTTGTGCTCCCCCATTAGTACATAGCCCCCTGCTGCCACTATACTCGCAGCGCGATGACAATACGCTGAAAGCACCTTAAAATCCCATTGAAAATTACAGGAAAACATATAGGAAAAAAATGTCAACTGATGAGAGAAAATTGTGACAACTGATGGAAAATGATGGAAAATGAATGAAAAAAGGATAGAAAAACTGATGACAACTGATGCATTTTTGGCATCAGTTGTGGTCAGTTTTTAGAAAAAAACTGAAACTGACGCAACCTTATATATGTAAACCCAGCCTTATAATACCCCACCCTCCTTTCCTATATAAATAATTACAGTGCAATTACATTCAGTGACTCACAGGGGGCATCTTATCTATGCCAATGAAAGGTGACGATTTCCTGATTGGAGTTAATTTTTTTTATTTTTCATGTTAATTTATAGATCTACCTTTTGTAGAGGCTATATTATGTGGTCTACTAAAGCACTAGGGACGGGGCTTCCATTTTTTTCTGAAGCTTTCCTCTCTTATGACCCCATGAAAGTTGATTTACAATTAGTGATTACTTGTACTTGCTCAAAAGCACTTGTCTAACACAAATCATTTCAATCAGAAAAGAGAGCTGGCTGGTACATTAAAATTAAAACGGTACTGTCATTTCAAAAAACTTTTGCCATGTCACTCACTACACCAAGTCCTGCCCCCAGTGCACCAAAACACCATTCTAGCCTCGGGTTAAACTGCAGTGAAACGGCACAGAAGATGAAGGTAAGGAATGTACTGTACCTCCATCCTCGGCCTGTGCGCTACAGGGACATATCAGCAGGTTAGATTTGTCTAATCCGAGAGTTTCCCTTTAATTTTAGTATATATATATATATATATATATATATATATATATATATATATATATATATATATATATATATATATATATATATAGTGACATTCTGGGGGTTACTCACTTGCTGGGATCGCCATCTCCTGGGCCTGAGACGGTTGGCACATCACAAATTGCAGTCCAGTCAGTGCTGTATGCTTTATACTGACCTCAGTCAGCTTTATTTATCCGTTCAAAAAAACACAAGACATAGGCAACACTGCCAATAAAATAAAACCTAGGCCGTCTAGCCACTGACTAACACCACAGCTTCCCTAGCTGTCACTTATGAGCCTAATGCTCAATATCACCAGCTCCACTGGTCTTACCCAGACTTCTTGTCTGCAGCTCCCACAGGCCTAGTGCTGCCTGTTCTCCCACCCTGGGAGTCTTCACCTGGGAGCCCTCACCTGGAAAGCTCTGGGGTCTCTAATAGATCTCCACCAGGTGGTTTCAGAGCCTCATTAGCTCTTGGACTGGAGTGGAGTATCTGGAGCAGGAGCTCCACCTGAACTCCAATTCCCACTCCAGAGGCATAGAACTGCCTCTTACAGCCCCACCATGCCACATATCCTCCCCCCCTGACAAAGGCCATAGGACTTGTCACTTTATTAACACCCCCTCCTGGGTCAAAGGTCCTACATTGGGGTAAGATGTGACACCATTCATGCCTCATTTTCTTTTTCTGGGGACACACATCACACTTTTCATGAGGTTTTTGTTTCCCCCGCATTTTCCATAACACAGAACCACCGTACCCCACTTTCTCACTTTGCCGTTCATTTCTTTCATGACCACATCCATAAGTGGAGACATGCATCGGACGGCTGTACTGAGAACCATTCTCAGCGTGCACACAGTCCTTGTTCTCATATGTAATTTGGGTTCCCTTATTGGTAACATCCAGGCTGTTACCCTTGGCAACATGAAACCTCTCACTTCCAGCTACATTGGATGGGACTGTATGAGTGACACTCGGCTCAGACATTGACTGACAGTTCTCACTACCTCTCACTTCAGACAGGGCAACATACAGACTGCATTCACTCTCAGTCTCCAAAGTGAAAGTCTTCATATCAGCTCCTTCATGCACATCTTGGTACTGAGGACATGATTCCTCCAAAGTTACCTCTTCATTATTCACATCAGCCTCAGTAACTTCAAGACTCCCTGTAAGAGGTAATGTGTGAGCCAACACAAGCTCTTCAGCCGGACATTCTCTGGCCACCATCTCATCATCTGCTACTTGAGGCATGTTCACATTAGTCACAGGAACAGCTTCTGGGACCTGACAAAGAAGAGATTCTATAACAATAAGCTGTGGCTGTTCTACTACTGTGTGACCACCACTAACATCACTGGATGCTGCTGCTGTGTGACCCTCACTAACATCACTGGAGGCTACTACTGTGTGACCCTCACTAACATCACTGGATGCTGCTACTGTGTGACCCTCACTAACCCTACTGGATGCACCACTCAGGTCTATCTGGCTCTGCATTGTAACATGGTCACCCACACCAGGCTTACTGTCAGACACAGGGGGCGCTCTCAGACAAACCACGTGCATACGGCTTCCTACCAGGCCAAGCACATCTGGCTATCTCCATGCAACATTTCAGTCTACAACCATATTCACACTGGTCACTTTTTCCCCTTCTTTTATTTCGGAGATACCTATTGGGCACAGCACAGCTGTTGTAGGAACATAGTTTAGGTTTGAGAATACACAACACATTTTCACAATGTTTCCGCACCACATGCATTCTCACTGCATCACTTTGGGAAAAACGTGCCCCACAAACCCAGCATACATACCGCTTACTGCCACAGTCACTTCTCACATGCTGTTTGACTTTGTAGGTCACTCTCTTGGCATAATATGAACCCATAGGCTTGTGAGTCTGCTCACCCTCCTTGTTATCATCTGCAGCAGATATCTGGTTGTCACTAGCAACCACATTGGCCTCACTTGACTCAGTAAAGGCCACCAAACTCTCTGTATTGCTTTCAACCACAGCACATGCATCCCATGCAATACTCTGGTCCTTACACACCATGACCTCTAGGGGCAGCACTGCACCTTCATCACATGCAATCATCTGGTCATTATACACCATGACCTCTAGGGGCAGCACAGCACATTCATCACATGCAATCTTCTCGTCATTACACATCATGACCTTTAGGGGCAGCACTGCACCTTCATCCCATGCAATCCTCTGGTCATTATACACAATGACCTCTAGGGGCACACTAGAGCGAATCCCCTCTGCTGCTTTTTCTGCTTTAGAGGTTAGTTCACACTCTGCATTCATTGGAACTAACGCTGTAGTACACCCATCATTTACCTGCTTAGGTTGTGGGACATAATTATGGGTTAAATGCATGTTAGGCAGCAAATCTGACATGACCTTACTGCTATCACATAACTGCTGGGTGACATTTTCAATACACATTGCATGCAATACATTATCATTAATTTCATCTGACTTTTCAAGTCCATGTTCAGACTGTGCAATAATCTCATCAGACATCAGGATGGTCTTGTCAGCCACAGGATTCTTCTCCTCACTTGGTAGCATTGCTGAACATTTGGACTTATTTTGGTCACAGTTCACACAGTAAGATAGTGAGGCTCCACCCACTGGTAACACTGGGACGTGTGTATATGGTTCTCCTGGTTCCTCCCCCTTAGGCAGTGGTACAGTACACTTTACTGGGGACTCTCCCTCCCACAACTGCCAGAAATAAGGAAAGTCTCTGAGTATGAGTATGAACTCCACCTGAAGCTCCGCACAGACCTCCAGCACATGATTTACTGTCCCATAACAGGTTTTAAAGTCAATTAGAATAGTCTTACCATACGGCTCTGGTCGACTCTTCACAAACAGTATAATATCCGGGTGGACCCTGGACACCTCCTGGCGACAGTCCAGGTCAACCAGCAGTGGGATGCCACCCACCAGCAATTCACAGGTTTTTGGTTTAAATTTCTCTGATCTCCTGACCAGAGGACAATAAGATGCACAGACCCCCGCTCCCATGCACCTCCAACATGGCTCCCTCTGCTCAGTGACGGCCACTTGCTGGTGTGGTTGGTTGCTCCTAGCAACAACATCATGGCGCCTCTGCAAAAGTGACTTTTTAACACTTGGGCACTGGGCAAAAGCACATCCAACTATACAACAGTCCATTCTCATACATCTCAAGCCTGGCTCTGGCTGGTTGGCTTTAGGGACGGCACCCTCACGCTTTTTATCTGGAGAATCAGACCAGGATGCAACTGGGACCTTGGTACAGCAACCACTGGGCTTGGACCCCTGTGCTTTCTGGTTAGTAGCCCCCTGCAGTGCAGTGCGGGTATTTGGACACCAGCTCTGTGTAGCAGTACATGCACTTTGTACAGACGCTCGCTTATCCAATGTCCTTTGCAGTTGGGCCTCAACAGCCTCCCGCTCTGCTTCAAACTGCGCAAGGTTATAACCCATTTGTTTAGCCATGTCTTCACGGCGCTGTATGTCCCATATACGTCTGACATAGTCCTCTGCTAGACCCATGGCAATTATATTCTTTATGCAGCAGAAACACCAGCTTCAAACATAAGCAATACTGGCCTTATCCAGACAAGACAGTCTCTGTATGTCTCTCTCCACAGCAACACAGTCTCTGTATGTCTCTCTCCACAGAGACTCAATCTCTGTAAGGCTTCAGGCTCTTTAAATTCAGCCACAAACTTCATGTGCCATTTTTCTGCCCACAGCAATCCTCCACCATATGTGACAATCTGGGGGTTACTCACTCGCTGGGATCGCCATCTCCTGGGCCTGAGACGGTTGGCACATCACAAATTGCAGTCCAGTCAGTGCTGTATGCTTTATACTGACCTCAGTCAGCTTTATTTATCCGTTCAAAAAAACACAAGACATAGGCAACACTGCCAATAAAATAAAACCTAGGCCGTCTAGCCACTGACTAACACCACAGCTTCCCTAGCTGTCACTTATGAGCCTAATGCTCAATATCACCAGCTCCACTGGTCTTACCCAGACTTCTTGTCTGCAGCTCCCACAGGCCTAGTGCTGCCTGTTCTCCCACCCTGGGAGTCTTCACCTGGGAGCCCTCACCTGGAAAGCTCTGGAGTCTCTAATAGATCCACCAGGTGGTTTCAGAGCCTCATTAGCTCTTGGACTGGAGTGGAGTATCTGGAGCAGGAGCTCCACCTGAACTCCAATTCCCACTCCAGAGGCATAGAACTGCCTCTTACAGCCCCACCATGCCACAATATACATACTGCATATATATTTAGTGTATACACTACAATTAAAGGGAAACTCTCCGGTTAGAAGATAGATAGATAGATAGATAGATAGATATTGATATAATTTTTTTTCTTACTGGTAGTTTACTTGGCTGGTGTTCAGCATTAGAAATGCCTGCAAAATTTTTATTAGGAATTAAAAAAAGGTTGCGGTAACTGCTAAGAATATTCAGCTTTACTTAATTGAACCATTTTAGCCATTGCTGAAATATTCATGTCAGCATTGATTGTTATCTAGATCATGTTTCCTTGCTGGCCTGAATGTATCACAATGATGATGTTGTTAGCAGGACTCTGGCTGAATCACATTTTATACAAGAGATCTATTCAACCCTATACAGAGACTTTCAGAATAGCTAATCTACTGATGTATGTGGAGTCTTTTTTTAGGCTCATTATTCATTGCCTGTTTCATTACAAACTATACCATAGCTACAGTAGCTTCAGAATTCCTCTTGCAGCCCTATGGGTTCCTCTTAGATTGTTCTTTCTATTAAAGGGGACAAATCTAATAAAAAATATTACATTTGAAATAATTTCCAGTGGCACAATACATATGAGGGGTGAAAATTAAATATAGAGTAAATATAGACTAGGCTAGGAATATGTCAGATTTTTACTGTGGCTATTTGCTATTTATGTGTCAGAATGTGGTACACTGTTAGGGTACTATTACATGGAAAGATTCGGCCGATTGCCGCTCCGTGTAATAAATACAACAATCAGCCGATGACAACAATCAGCTGATGACAACGATCATCGGCTGATCGTTGATATAGGTTAGAACCTATATTTGTCGAGCGCCAACCGCGCACCGCTACGTGTAGTAACGGTGCACGGCCGGCAACTGACGATATACTTTACCTATCCACGCTCCAGCAAGGGCTGCAAGGATATCGGTAACAATGTCCGTGCAGCCCTTGTTAAACGATTATCGGGTTGTGTAATAGGCCCAGCCCCGTATAATACCACCCTTATTGTATTTAAAGCGGTTATTCAGAGATACAAAAACATGGCCACTTTCTTCGAGAGACAGCCCCACTCTTGTTTCCTGCTTGGGCGGGGTTTTGCTGCTTATTTCCATTGAAGTGAATGGAGTTTATTTGCAAATCACACCTGAACTGTAGACAAGAGTTGTTGTCTCTGAAAGAAACTGGACATGTTTTTGTAACACAGGATAACCCCTTTAAGGCCATGTTCACATGTCGTAAGAGACCGGCCGTTCCGCGACCCGGCCGGACTCTGAAAAGATCATCCCAGCCGATACTGCAGTACCGGCCGGATGATCTTACCTGCCACAGAGTTCTGATGCGGGCGCATCCATGCGCGCCCGCATCAGAACTCCCCACTGCTCACTATTGAGCGTGCGGCCCATTCACTCCTTGGTGTGCACTGAAATGGTTTTCTGCGGACGCTATTCACTGAAAACTGACATGTCAGTTCTTTGCGGTGCCGCTAGGGATCCCGGCCGGAGTGTATACTTTGGGGGACATTTATAAAGTCCGCCGTTTTTTATGCCGGGCTTAAAAATATCCCCGCAGCTCCGGAGCTCAGGGGATTTATGTAGAGGCGCATTGCCTCTACATAAATCCTGATCGCACGGAGAGGGTGGCGTAGATTTTAGTATTGTTTTTCGTAGCGAAAAGTGATAAATGAAGCGCACTTCCCCCCCGTTCTCCACTCTCGACACACCCCCTCCCCGCCCCACTGGCAAAGGTGGCGTAAAATGGCCATTTGCAAATAAATTAATTCGCATCTGGCCATTTTACGCCACAAAATACAACTTGGGCTAGTGCAAGATCCCTGCTGATTGGATGTGTTCTGGGCATCATGGGAAAGCGCTTTTCCCGCCCGGAACACTTCCTGCTTTCTAAAAAGTCGGCTTCCATTTTAGAAAGCAAGGAAAAAAAAATTCGGAGTGGACTTCCAAAAATCCGATTCCGACCGTACTCAGACTTTTGGAAAAATCCGAACCAGATCCCATACCGGCCGAGCCAGTTCACTCATCTCTAGTCATAGTGTCTGACTGGGTTCCCAAACTATTATGTTATTCATATGGAACGTTGGAAGATGATACTGCTTTCCAAATAAAAAGAGTAGATGCTGCTCCATTACTGATCGAGAATAAGGACTGAGAGCAGTCTAAAAGACTTTCTACATATCACATATATAACCACAAGATTAAAAAACCATAGCTCCTTTGTTCCAGAAACAACACCCCCCCTGTCCTTTTGTTTGTGTGTGGTTGTGCAGATTACTTCCTGGAGCCAAACTGCAATATCACATACAATCTGGCAGGTATGGTGCTTGTTTTGGAAGGAAGCAGCTATTTATTTATTTTAATCCTGGAGAACCCCTTTAATCTTTTCTTACATATAATGGCATTGTAACAAATAACAAAAAAAATAACAAAAAACAAAGCTTCTCCAAATCCCTTTGTAATATGATATTATCCACCTCCTCCAGGTATGGTGCTTGTTTTGGAAGGAAGCAGCTATTTATTTTTTTTAATCCTGGAGAACCCCTTTAATCTTTGCTTACATATGATGGCAATAACAAAAAATAACAAAAAAAATTTCCGTCTGTAATGTGATATTATCCTCCTGTGTGCTGATCACTTTACTTTACTGAGCCCTGTGGTACCTCACTAGTAACTGTGACCCAATCAGAGTATGTTCCATCAATGACCACCCTCTGTTTTCTATCACTCAGCCAGTTACCCATTTACATATATTTTCTCCTAGTCCCAGCATCCTCATTTTATGGACCAAACTTTCATGCGCCACAGTATCAAATCCCTTTGTAAAGTCCAGATACACAACATCCACAGCCTCCCCCAGGTCCAGTCTATAACTGACCTCCTCATAGAAGCTGATCAGATTAGTTTGACAGGACCGATCCCTCAAACCCATGCTGGTGCTGCGTTATAAGATTATTTTCATAAAGATACTCCAGTAAAACATCTCTTACAAAACCCTCAAATACTTTACCCACTATAGATGTTAGACTTACAGGCCTATAGTTTCCAGGATCACTTTTTTACCCCTTCTTGAATATTGGTACCTTATTAGCTATGTGCCAGTCCTGTGGAACAATCCCTGTCATTATAGAATTTTTTAATATTAGGAATAAGGGTCTGTCTAACACAGTATTTAATTCCTGAAAAACTCTAGGATGGATACCGTCTGGGCCTCCTTTCTGTATCTGGGCCTCCTTTCTGTTACAATTTCTGTTTCATTCTCCTTTCTGTTACAATTTTTGCTTCTTTCTTTTTTTTTTTTTACACAATTTATTCTGCCTATAATTGCTCAATGCTTCCCCACTACCTTCTTGTTTTAGTAGTCTGAATCCTTTTTTTTTTTTATCATTTATTGCATCACTAACATTGGTTTTCTTCTATTTTTACTATGTGTATTCCCAGAGATGCTCTGAAAAATATCCATTTCTCTTGTGTACTCTTACTTCTAAAGGCATTGTCCCAGCAGGTAAGAGCGGAGGGAGGCGCGCGGAGCTGTGGGCAGATCATCCTGGAAGGCTATAGGAGATAGCGGCCTGCTGCCGCTGCTCCTATTACACGGATGGACAGCCGGCAGACCTAATGCATGACGGCTGATCGTTGCCTTTTAACAATAGCTATCACACCAAGCGATTATTGGCCTTAACGGCTGATAATTGGCCAAATATGGCCGATAATTGCTTGGTGTAATAGGGCCTTTATAAAGTAGGATTTACAAAGTGCATTGTTTGGGGCACATAAGTAACGCTCATAGAGATTACTTATATGGCAGGAAACAGACCAAATAGTAATGTTTTTACAGCTGCAGGGGGGATTTAATAGTGATTGTTTCCCTCTTACACAGAAAGATAATCTGACAGATTATCTGCCAAAGATTTGAAGCCAAAGCCAGGAATGAATTTAAAAAGAGGGGAAATCTCAGGCTTGCCTTTATGACCTGATCGCTGTTTATAGTCTGTTCCTGGTTTTGGCTTCAAATCTTTGGCAGATAATCTTTCTGTGTAAATGCTCCGTAAATGGACCCTTAACCCTTTCCCGCACGAGGATGTAACTGTACGTCCTCGCGCGGGTGCGGGCGTTCAGAGCTCAACCGCCGTGGTGCCCCGGGTGCCCCCTCCCCTAATAAAAGTCTGAATCAATCCCCTTTTCCCAGGTTTTAAATAAAAGTAAATAAATAAATAAATAAATAAACATGTTTGCTATCGCCGCGTGCATAATTGCCCGAACTATTAATTAATCACATTCCTGATCTCGCACGGTAAACGGCGTCAGCGCAAAAAAATCCCAAAGTGCAGAATTACTAATTTTTGGTCGCATCAAATCCAGAATTTTTTTTATAAAAACCGATCAAAAAGTCGTATATACGCAATCAAGGTACCGATAGAAAGTAAACATCATGGCGCAAAAAATGACACCTGACACAGCCCCATAGACCAAAGGATAAAAGCGCTATAAGCCTGGGAATGGAGCGGTTTTAAGGAAAGTGTATTTGTTAACAATGGTTTGAATTTTTTACAGGCCATCAGATACAATATAAGTTATACATGTTACATATCGTTTTAATCGTAACGACTTGAGGAACATGCATAACAAGCCAGGGTGAATGGCGTAAAAACACATTCCCCTCAAATAAAAGAAATGCGTTTTTTTTTTTCAATTTCACCACACTTTGATTTTTTTTCTGGTTTCACAGTATACTTTATGCAAAAATTCAGCCTGTCATTGCAAAGTACAATTAGTGACGCAAAAAATAAGGGCTCATGTGGGTCTGTCGTTGTAAAAATGCAAGTGCTATGGCCTTTTAAGCACAAGGAGGAAAAAACAAAAACGCAAAAACAAAAATTAGCCCGGTCCTAAAGGGGTTAAAGGGCTAAATAAGGTTCAAGAAGGAAGTGTTTTTAATAACACACTGAATACAAGAGCAAGGGTGCACAAACTCAGGTTAGTTACGAGAAAGATCAGATGCCATATGAGAAAATATTAGTTTATTACCTGTGTTATTTTTTATACGCATTCAATATCACAGCCTGTTCTTTATAAGCATCAATTAAAGTACATTAGGTGTCTGAGAAGGTTTACATAAAAATCCCGATCCTACCAGACTTACTGTATACAGCATTTACTCGCTGTTCTGTTATAAGGGTGTGATGAAATTTTAGACTATACAGTGTAGCAAGAAGATCTTTTCTTCTATACTATCCAGTTTCAGCAGGGTTGTGCATACGAACCTGCTTATAGTTTCTAGTAGCCCCTTACCTTCACTTACTGGTACAAGTCTCCTGACACTTGTAAAGCTCCTATTACACGGGGCAATGCAGAGGAGCTGTCAGCGCTCGCTTGCTCCTCGTTCCCCACTTGCTGCTGACACTATTCCATGCGTAATAGCATATAGCAGCGGTCTACTGCCGCCGCTCCCACGCTGCTGAGCGGCGGCAGCAGATTGTTGCTATATTAGCCATTTGTCTTTCAACATGTTGAAAGACAGACAACAGCAAAGATCAACCAACACATCGTTCATGTTGGCTGATCGTTGTCTTCTATTACACCTATATTGGCCGAATATGGGCGATAAACGTTTTGTGTAATAGCGCCTATTAAGTCCCTATTAAGTCAATCTTTAAAAAATATGTAAATTTACTTGTTAGGGGCACTGGGGGTGTTTCTTGGCCACCAGAACACTGTTCAGCCCACCTGCTAGCTCAGATGCTCACACCTACTGATGCATATGCGTAAGCAGGCAGGCTGGAATATGCGTTAGGCTGGGTTCACACTACGATTTTCCATTCCTTTTTATTTTTCATTTGTTTTTGCGTTTCCATTTTAATATGGTTTTTCCATTGACTTCCATTGACTATAAAAAAAAAAAAACGTATCTAAACGCATCCGTTTTTCTTTACATAAACAAAAATGAGGTCGGCTACATTTTTGTGTACACTAAAAAGACGAATGCATTTTGATCCTTTTTTTTGTAATTGATGTTTAATTCAGTCAGTTTGTGAGAGCGACGCCAGTAACAGTTAAGTGACTACCAGAAACTATCACCAGGTTTTTGATGCCTTTAAACGGGAAATTTTTACTGCAGCTGGAAAATATGTCCCAAACTGCTCACATGGATACATAGGGGAGATTTATCAAACATGGTGTAAAGTGAAACTGGCTCAGTTGCCCCTAGCAACCAATCAGATTCCACCTTTCATTCCTCACAGAATCTTTGGAAAATTAAAGGTGGAATCTGATTGGTTGCTAGGGGCAACTGAGCCAGTTTCACTTTACACCATGTTTGATAAATCTCCCCCCATAGTTTTGTAAGCAGTAAGAAGCCATTTCTAGTTAAGCTCCTGGGCAGAGGTTTGTATCTGTGACTGTCCATGTGCTGAGACCCCTGGCGATGACTAAGAAGAAAGGGCAGACACATTCAGTAGCATCAAGTAGTATCAAGCAGTCTAAGGCCATGTTCACACAACGTAAGTTCCGTACTAATCACGGTCGTTGTTGCAACAGCCGTGATTAGTACGAAACTTACGTTGTGCTGCAGGCAGAGGGAATCCCGGCCGGAGTGTATACACAGGGTATACACTTTAGCCGGGATCCCTAGCGGCGCCATAGAAAACTGACATGTAAATTTTCATTGAATAGCGGCCGCAGAAAACCCTGTCAGTGCAGACTATGGAGCGAGCGACTCCGGCCGCATGCTCCATTGTAAGCAGTGGGGAATTCTGATGCAGGCGAGCACGGATGCGACCGCATCAGAATTCTGCGGGGCTAAAGATCATCCCGGCCGGTACTGCAGTATCGCCCGGGATGATCTTTTCTGAGACCGGCCGTTCCGTGACCCGTCCGGGTCACAGAATGGCCAGTCTCTTACAAGGTCTGAACATGGCCTAAAGGATTTTAATGGAAGTCTATAGAACTTCCCGTAATTCTGTATACCGGAAGTCCCATAGGCTACTGAGCATGTCTGCCCCTTTGTTGCGATTGGCGGTGATCTTAGAATCCAGATCACCACTCATACATACGTATGACATGTCGCTATTATAGTTACACTTTAATCTTTATGTTGCTACCCTTCCCCAAATCATGTTCTAACAAAAACATTTTTAGGTTTTTACAAGTGACCTTTTCTTGTGTACAGAGATAGGTGCCGATATGTATGGACAGAGGTATGTTCTTCTGAGGTTGTTTGTGGGTTGCCCCTACTTTGATTTGCTCTGATATAAAAGACTAACGGTATGACCACCATTACACTCATGGGGAAGCTGTAGGGCAGGGGTACTCAACAACTTTTAGTGAAGGTCCACTTACCAGGGTCTATTATCAGGTGAAGGTCCGAGCTGAACATCAGCAGGAAACGTGTTTTGTTACTTTTCACAAACGTTGTTGAACTATTTACATACAGAATTGCTAGTGGGAAAACTGGCATTTTCTCTCTCTCACCGGCCCTTTAAAATTAGGTACACAGGGGGTGACTGCCTTAGTAGTATATAATTCCCCCTGTAGAATATAGCTTCCCTGTGCTCTCTCCCAGTATATAGCCCCCCTGTGCTCTCTCCCTGTATATAGCCCCCCCTGTACTCTCTCCCTGTATATAGACCCCCTGTGCTCTCTCCCAGTATATGACCCCCCTGTGCTCTCTCCCAGTATATAGCCCCCCTGTGCTCTCTCCCCCTGTATATAGCCCCCCTGTGCTCTCTCCCAGTATATAGCCCCCCTGTGCCCTCTCCTAGTATATAGCCCCCCCTGTACTCTCTCCCCCTGTATATAGCCCCCCTGTGCTCTCTCCCAGTATATAGCCCCCCTGTGCCCTCTCCTAGTATATAGCCCCCCCTGTGTTCTCTCCCCCTGTATATAGCCCCCCTGTGCTCTCTCTCCCCCTGTATATAGCCCCACCTGTGCTCTCTCCCCCTGTATATAGCCCCCCTGTACTCTCTACCAGTATATAGCCCCCCTGTGCTCTCTCCCTGTATATAGCCTCTCTTTGCTCTCTCCCACTGTATATAGCCCCACCTGTGCTTTCTCCCCCTGTATATAGCCCCCCTGTGCTCCCCCCTGTAGTATATAGCCCTTCTGTGCTTTCTCCCCCTGTAGTTTATAGCCCCCCTGTGCTCTCTCCCCCTGTATATAACCCCCCTGTGCTCTCTCCCCCCCGTGCTCTCTCCTCCTGTAGCATATAGCTCCCCCTGTATATATCCCCCTGTGCTCTCTCTCCCTGTATATAGCCCCCCTGTGCTCTCTCCCCCTGTAGTATATAGCCCCACTGTGCTCTCTCCCCCTGTATATAGCCCCCCTGTGCTCTCTCCCCCTGTATATAGCCCCCCCTGTGCTTTCTCCCCCTGTATATAGCCCCCCCCGTGCTCTCTCCCCCTGTAGTATATAGCCCCCCTATGCTCTCTCCCCCTGTATATAGCCCCCCTATGCTCTCTCCCCCTGTACCATATAGCCCCCCTATGCTCTCTCCCCCTGTATATAGCCCCCCTATGCTCTCTCCCCCTGTATATAGCCCCCTGTGCTCTCTCCCCCTGTAGTATATAGCCCCCTGTGCTCTCTCCCCCTGTATATAGCCCCCCCCTGTGCTCCCTCCCCTGTATATAGTCCCACCTATGCTCCCTCCCCTGTACATAGCCCCCCTGTGCGCTCCCCCCCTCCTCCCATATAGCATAAAAAAAAAAAGAAACCACTTATACTCACCTAAGTCCTGGGCGTCTTCTTCTCTTCCTCCTGTGGCCGCACTGCAGCAGTCACTAGAGACCGCTCTCCCCACCAGCGCAGGAACGTCACTCGGCGCCGACACCAGAGGGGGAGCGCGGCCTCTTGTGACCGCTGCGGCCAGTGAGAGGTGACTGACAGGGAGGGAGCCAATGGCTTCCTCTCTGTCAGTGCTGCTGCCGCTCGGTGTCTATGAGCGCTCGTTACAAGCGCTCATAGATACTTACTGTGCAGGGAGCAGCGCCGCAGCCAGGGTCCGGACAGCTGGCCGCCGCGGTCCGGGTTCGGACCGAGGTCCGCCAGTTGAGGACCCCTGCTGTAGGGTATGGTGGAACGTGTGGGGTGCTCTTTCTCCTCCGGGACCCTTACCTTTTCCCACACATGGTGACATACAGTATGAACTACATTTTTTTCTCTATTATTTATGTTATCATCAGCCATTTGTAAGGGATTCATTTTGTGTGTTTAGCGGGGCTAGCTGTATGTTTGGGGGTACCCTTGCTTGGACGCTAGCAGGGTATATGACTTTGCACTTTAAGTGATTTTAATTGTCTATTGGTGGTTAATTCAGGAGGCTTGTCTCTCTTCCTCCTGCTCCCTTTTAGTATTTTGTATAGAATGATTCTCAAAGGTTTTTTTTTATGTGCAGCTTACATGTGCATATGCTGTTTCTTTGTTTGGTGATGGTAGCTTTGTTTTAAAACATGATAACTAAAAGAAATAGTTAATGTAATTTGCCTGTGGCAGACTCTATTAGAAGATGACCGAGCTGACTGCACAGAGGTAAGTGTTAGGCTGCATTCACACTTTCGTGTTCCGCATGGAACATGAACGTGGAATTCCTGTAATTTACTTCTATTTAAAAAATCTTAAGTCTTCCAGTACTTATCAGCTGCTATATGTCCTGCAGGAGGTGGTGTATTATTTCCAGTCTGGAGAGCAGGAAAGGTTTTCTATGGGTATTTGCCACTGCTCTGGACAGTTCCTGACATTGACAGAAGTGGCACTGTGTCAGACTGAAGAGAATACACCACTTCCTGCAGGTCATACGGCAGCTGATAAGTACTGGAAGACTTGAGATTTCTCAATAGAAGTAAATTACAAAGCTCTGGCACCAGTTGATTTGAAAGCCCTTCTTCCAGCAACAAGGCAATATTACTTAAGCCCTAAGTCATCTTTCTTGGATTAGGCCATCAAGATTATACTCAGGGCATATAGAAGGCAGCTAGACTTATAGGCTGTAGTATCGGCTGGATGAACATCACTTTATTTGAAATGAAATGTGGCCACACTTGGGTGTGTCCACGCTCGAATTTGCCATAGCTCACAATGTAAAGTACGGCCGGGAGCCGTACTTTACATTGTAAGTACAAAACTGCACAAATTAGTGAACGATTAACATAGTGGATAAAACCTATGATGTTGGTGATTCTCCATTGCAGAAAGGAAGGCCAGCTAGGAATGTGAGGGGAATGGCTCTGATAATATAAGGCTGCAATAAAGGAGAATTTGAGCTTCTACCCATATACAGTAGATGTTATATATATTGAGAGTGATCCAATTCCCTATATCTTCCTGTGATGGCAAACCTATGACACACGTGTCAGCACTGACAGGCGTAGCCATGTTCGCTGACACGCGGCCACATCCAGAGAAGTATGCGGTCACATGCTCGAGAAGGACGCCAGCATGCACTGGTGGGGCCGCAATAACGGGATCAGGCCTCTGGCAGTGCTCCCAGGCCTGTCCCACCCCACGTACTGCCTGAACTGTGTGTGTTCGATGTTACCCGGCGCTGTGATTGGATGTGCCGTCTGTGCCACTACGCCGTGCTCCACGCTTTCCTGCACTTTGATTGGATGTGCTGTCCTGCACACCTACGCAAACTATGGCTCCACACTCTTGCTCAGCGTAGTCTGTGTCTCAAAGGTGCCAACGCTCCTTCTTGTGGACCTGACCATTCAGCAAGTTGTTGAGTATGGGGGAGGGGGGAGAGTTGCTGGTGAAGGGATGGAGACAGGGGCACTGAAGGTATATGGTGGCGAGGGGATAGAGACAGGGGGACTGGGATGTGTGTGCTGGTGAAGGGAAGGGGGCAGGAGAACTGGGGGTGTATGCCGGTAAAGGAATGGGGACTGTGGGAGTATGCTGGTGGAGGGATGGGGCAGGAGGACTGGGGGGGTGTATACTGGGGAGGGGATGGGGCAGGAGGACTGGGGGGTGTATACTGGGGAAGGGATGGGGCAGGGGGACTGTGTATGTATGCTGGTGAAGGGAAAGGGACTGTGGGTGTATGCTGGTGAAGGTATAGGGATAGGGGGACTGGGGGTATATGCCTGTATTGGATCAGTGCTGCACACCTCTGCCTTAGATTTTAGAGCCGGTGCTCAGTGGTAAATGGGTTCTTCAACCTCTGATACTGTACAGTAGAAACCACGGCACTCGTTTTACGTGCAAGAATAGGTGAAGGTTTTATTGAATAGTGTGATACAAGGTATATACTCTGACCATTGACAGAAAGTACATGAGATGAGACCAATAATGTATTGTGCAACGTTTCGGTCCAACCTGGACCTTCCTCAGGCCATAGGGTCTCTCTTGTGCTACATGTATGAAGGAGAGGGGTCGGTATATGCCGATGAAGGTATGGGGGCAGGGGGACTGGGGGTGTATGCGCTGGTGTAGGGATGGGGCAGGGGGACTGGGGGTGTATGCTGGTGAAGATATGGGGGCAGGGGAACTGGGGGTGTATGCTGGTGAAGATATGGGGGCAGGGGAACTGGGGGTGTATGCTGGTGAAAGGATGGGGACTTGGTTGTGTGCTGGTGAAGGGCTGGGGAGCAGGGGGACTGGGGGTATATGCCGGTGAAGGTATGGGGGCAGGGGGACTAGGGGTGTATGCGCTGGTGAAGGGATGGGGGCAGGGGGACCAGAGGGGTATGCTCGTGAAGGTATGAGGATAGGGGGACTGGGGGTATATGCCGGTGAAGGTATGAGGGCAGGGGGACTGGGGGTTTATGCGCTGGTGTAGGAATGGGGCGGGGGGAGTGGGGGTGTATGCTGGTGAAGATATAGGGGCAGGGGGACTAGGGGTGTATGCTGGTGAAAGGATGTGGACTTGGTTGTGTGCTGGTGAAGGGCTGGGGGGCAGGGGGACTGGGGGACTGGGGGTATATGCTGGTGAAGGTATGGGGGCAGGGGGACTAGGGGTGTATGCGCTGGTGAAGGGATGGGGGCAGGGGGACCAGAGGGGTATGCTCGTGAAGGTATGAGGATAGGGGGACTGGGGGTATATGCCGGTGAAGGTATGGGGGCAGGGGGACTGGGGGTTTATGCGCTGGTGTAGGGATGGGGCGGGGGGACTGGGGGTATATGCCGGTGAAGGTATGGGGGCAGGGGGACTAGGGGTGTATGCGCTGGTGAAGGTATGGGGGCAGGGGGACTGGGGGTGTATGCTGGTGAAGGTATGGGGATAGGGGGACTGGGGGTGTATGCGATGGTGTAGGGATGGGGCAGGGGGACTGGGGGTGTATGCTGGTAAAGATATGGGGGCAGGGGAACTGGGGGTGTATGCTGGTGAAAGGATGGGGACTTGGTTGTGTGCTGGTGAAGGGATGGGGGCAGGGAGACTGGGGGTATATGCCGGTGAAGGTATGGGGGCAGGGGGACTGGGGGTGTATGCACTGGTGAAGGTATGGGGGCAGGGGGACCGGGGGTGTATGCTGGTGAAGGGATGGGGTAGGGGACCTGGGGGTGTATGCTGGTGAAGGGATGGTGACTGGGGGTCTATACTGGTAAAAGGATGGGATGTAGTTGTGTGCTGGTGAAGGAATGGGGCAGGGGGACTGGGGTTGTATGCTGGTGAAAGGATGTGGACTTGGTTGTGTTCTGGTGAAGGGTTGGGGGATAGGGCGACTGGGGGTATATGCCGGTGAAGGTATGGGGGCAGGGGGACTGAGGGTGTATGCGCTGGTGTAGGGATGGGGCAGGGGGACTGGGGGTGTATGCTGGTGAAAGGATGGGTACTTGGTTGTGTGCTGGTGAAGGGATGGGGGCAGGGGGACTGGGGGTGTATGCTGGTGAAGAGATGGGGACAGGGGGTATTAATTTTTGTTATTTATACTATAAATAGTATAAAATTATTATTATTTTTTTTTTTGTCCAAGTGCCCCCCCCCCCTCTAGTTTTTTGCTGAACTTGGACACACCAAGCTGAAAAGGTTGCCCATTACTTGCCTAAACAGTTACTAATTGTAAAATACATATCTTAGTTGATGACAGTATTAGTATTGGTAATATCCTACAACTCTCATATATTCCCCTGTATACAAAGGTGAACCTTCCTTTTTAATTATTTATCTATTCCTTTGTACATATAAATCTATCTAGGTGTCACCGTGTCACCTTGAAAATTGACACCGTCTGTTGATTGAATTCAAGTCTTTCCAGAAACATCAGCTTCTGACTTCTCTCACCGCGCAACCCGCCGGCTCTGCATACTTGCCGCACACTTGTACCAGCACTACCTGTTACTTTCCTACAAAACAGGTTTTTGGTTTAAAAAACTCCAGGATAAGAGTGTCACCAAGTTTCAATGAGAATGTGTCTGCGGAATAGAACTGAGGGAAGGAGGAGTTAGATCTGGGAAAGTGAGAGAAAAAAAAAGGGCACAGAAGCCTGAGAGCAGGGAGGGCACAACCAGTGACTATCAACCTCACACCCATTCCTCAGGCACAAACAGATAGCAGGGAATTACTGAAACATCAAGCTGGGATCCCCACCTGAATTGCACTGGCAACCTGGCTTGTGGTTTCCTTGTCCTGCACTATACAGTACAAGGTGCTTTTCACCTTGATCCTCAGTCATTGAGTGGACACACTGCAAGAACACTCCAGGACTCCTCTACCCACTCATCTCATTACCTGTGGAAACTTATTATTTGCTGGTCTAGATCAATCATATGAGGTAAGGCACCAGCCATTCATGCTACTGTGTTATATTAAATAATTTTTGCCATAGCATCTAATAACGGATATAGTAAGAATTGGTATAAGAATTGGGATACAGGTGGCAGAACTGTCTAAAAAAGACTAAAAAATAAAATAAATAGGTGTCCCCAGTAACTATGATACTTTAGCTCCTAGCTCTAAAGCATTAAGGCATAAAATATGAATACAGTGGTACCTTGGGTTAAGAGTAACTTGATTTAAGAGCGTTTTTCAAAATTGTGACTTGGTTTAAGAGCATTGCTTTGGTGTAAGAGCTCCCTGTACTGGGTGGGAGCGCAAGTGGGACATGGTCTGCATAGCGTGGTCTACATCACTGTACTCCGACCATGGAAGTCTCCCTCACCTTCAAAATCATAGCAGATACACTTCAGGCTGGGGCTTACATCAGGGGACAGGACTGTGGAGGTAATCTCTCCATAGCTGTAACCCCTCTCTCCCCGGACAGAGAGCTCTGCATGTATGTGCCCACATCTGCCCTGCTTATTCCCTCATGCTCCCTGCAGTCTCTGTCCGCCCTTGTGTTTCCCTTCCTCTCCATTACTGTACAGTAACTTATAATATCACATATTCTGCTGTTTCTGAATGTTTGTTTTATTAGTTTTACCTGTTATTCAGAATAATAAATCATTATTTTTGGGATGTGGAACCAATTGTCTGCATTTCTATGATTTCTTATGGGAAAATCTGCTTTGGTTTAAGAGTGGATTTGGATTACAAGCACCGTCCCAGAACGAATTATGCTCCTAATCCAAGGCACCACTGTAATTGCATAATAATTCTTTAGGTGGTTGCCAGCTGGATCCCTATAATAATAACTGGCTCATTGCCCCATTGACTTGAAAAGGAGTGAAATAAATTAACCTGCTATGTTCATGAGCTATTAGGGTTTTATGTTTCTAAGTACAGTATATAGGGGGAAGTTTTTTTTTTTTACTATTTTACCCAGTAACATGCTGTCATGTTAGCATAGAGATGATAGATGTGTCACTTTTTCCAATCTTCTACTGAAACTTACATCAGCTTACTATGTGTCACTGCAAGTTGCAAGATAATAATCTAAATGTATACTACTAGATGAGAACTGTGATTCTGCTTCCACCCTTCTGGGTGATCTCACGGAGGTGGATATCTGTCAACTGAACTGAGTTAATCATTTTGCATGGGTTGTGTAATGCACTGTGCACTACTGTCGAAACTTTGCAGAATCGTGTACTGTGTCGCTGTCATAGTGACTTTAGGACCATTGCACGTAAATGATAGTGTTTTGCAGATAGGCTTAGAGATATGAGCTGGTCTGAAACTACATGTGCTTTCTGGTTAAATGATTTGATTTAGTTTGATTATAAATGTTAAAACCACAGTAGTAAGACATAGATCTAGATTCTAGAATTTTTTTGTTGGTCACAACCGAGTTCTGTGCTTGGCGAGTGAAGTTAATTTGTAGACATAAATGAATTGACCCGTCCCAATTTAAATCTATACTGAATTTCTCAAAAAAATGTGTTTATTATGCAAATCTGAAAGTTTTTCGTACGAATCAGAAAATGGCAGCTGCTACTGCTAGCCCTACACGACCACACGACCACACATCTCCTGCCTTGCCAAGAATGTTCCATATTATATTGCTGTTGCTAGGAATCCTACCCTGCATAGGATATATGTAAATATCCTCTTACCTGGTTATGCGACACCATCACCGCTAGCCGTGAATGGGGTCATCTGTCTCCAGGAAATACATTTAGGCCATGTTCACTCACTCTTTTTATTAGTAAAATAACGGACGTTATTTGGTGTGCAAAATGACTTTCATTGACGTCTATGGAAACAATGGCCATTAGTTTACACAATGCATAGAATAGAATAGATTGTCTGCAGGGGCCATCAGAATAATGTTCAGGACTTATTGGGGGACGTTATTTTGCAAACAACAACTGTTATTTTATGTTGTTCACACGCAAAATTTAGTCATTTTTTTGGCTGCCTTTTTACCTTTGAGACTCAAATAACGGCCGTTGAGAATTTTTGTGTGAACGTAGCCACAGGGTGGAATTTTTGTGACTGCAGAGTCACAGTTACATTTGCCTGTCAATGGTGCAATGCAGCCCCATCGACTTCTATAAGTGAGGAGTCACATGACAGGCAGTGGGACATAGTGATTCCTGGTTACGCAACCAAGAATCGGCATGTGGCACCATTGTTACAGGTGATTAGTTCTCCCCCAATCTGATGAAAGTTGAGCTAATGTCTGAGCCATGGAGGAGATTTATCAAACTGGTGTAAAGTGAAACTGGCTCAGTTGCCCCTAGCAACCAATCAGATTCCATCTTTCATTTTCCAAAGAGTCTGTGAGGAAAGAAAAATGGAATCCGATTGGTTGCTAGGGGCAACTGAGCCAGTTTCACTTTACACCATGTTTGATAAATCTCCCCCATGTGACTACTTTTTCTCGTGGTTATGGTCTACTACAATCAGCAAGCTGCTAAAAATTGAAGATACCGCAGTTTCTTAGCATCGTATTAGACAAAGCAATTTTTAACCATTACCGATTAATGCTAAATGGTCGCAAACAAGAGCTTATGGGAACGGCCTGAAATCATTCACCATAACACACAGAACAATAAAATCATTACTACAATTAGCAAACGTTTAGTGAACGATTAGCAATGATTTTATGGTCAGCTCAAAAGATGCAAACTACGAGATACAAACACATTTTTCAGCATTGCCTGTATACACACAAAACGATTATCGTTTAAATTTAAGCAATATAATGATTTTTCTCAGGATAATCATCCGGTGTAATAGGACCCTTATTGCCATATTATAGGCACACCCATACCAGAGCTAGAACATTTAATGGGGGACTCTAAAAGGTTTTCCTTTTCAATAGCTAACTTGGCACACAGTGGTGTAAAATAAAACACAAACATGTACTTTCTGTACCTTCTTTGCTCCCCCACCATCACCGCTATCACAGAGTCAGTTCCGGCTACACAACACTTCCCCCACTGCTGCAGTCACTGATTGGCTGAGTGGGCAGGTCCTTGTGCTGACACAAGGCAGTGCTCTTGAGTGGGGTCAGATGCCATGACAATGGTGCCACCAGGGGAGTGGGGAACATAAAGGGAACCTGTCACCCCTCAGGGTGAAGGCCGCCCGACCCCCCGCTAGAGCCCCAGATACTTGCCAAGCCCCGCTCCTGGAGCCGGTCCCAGGACAAAGATATCCTTGTTGGAAGCTCAGCGCACCCGCTGCAAAGATGAGTCTGACACCCATAGAGAATGACAGCTCCATTCATTCTCTATGGGCATCGGATTCACCCATGCAGCGCGCGCGCCGGGCTTCCGGCAAGGATATCTCCGTCCCAGGACCGGCTCCAGGAGCGGAACTTGGCGAGATGGGGTAAGTGTCCGGGGCTCTAGCAGGGGTTCGGGCAGCCTTCACCCCATCACGGGGGGTGACAGGTTCCCTTTAACAATTAGGCCACCCTGGACGTACCCGTACGTCCAGGGCCGCCTCCCTGCGTTCAGAGCGGGGCCGCGCGGTGGCCGCGCTCTGAACCGCCGCGATCCCGGCTGCTGCATGTAGCCTGGGATCGCGGCTATTAGCAGGCACGGTGTGATCACCATGCCCGCAAATCAGGTAATCGGAGGCAGCTGAAAAAGATGACAGCTGCGTCCGATTACCAGCTGCAGCACTTCCCTAGTGTCTAGTGGGTGAGATCGCTCCTCCGGGTTGTTGTCCCGGAGGAGCGATCTCTGTACCTGATGCTGGCCGGGGACCGCTCCAAGATTGCGCCGTCCCCGACTCAGCACTCGGATGCTTTCGGCAGCAGCAGCCGAAAGCAAACGAGTGCCGATCTAATTTATATTTGCTGTATAACTATACAGCAAAGATCTCAATGAGAGATCAAAGTGTATATACTAGAAGTCCCTCAGGGGGAATAACCCTAACCCCAGGGGGAATAACCCTAACCCCAGGGGGAATAACCCTAATTCCAGGGGGGGGAACAACCCTAACCCCAGGGAGAATAACCCTAACCCCAGGGGGAATAACCCTAACCCCAGGGGGAATAACCCTAACCCCAAGGGGGCTTCTAGTATATGTGTAAAAGTAAAAATAAAAGTGATGTTATAAGTAAAAAGCCCCCTCCCCTAATAAAAGTCTGAATCACCCCCCTTTTCCCATGTTATAAATAAAAATAAACAAATAAACATGTTTGCTATCGCCGCGTCCGTAATCGCCCGAACTATTAATTAATCACATTCCTGATCTCGCACGGTAAATGGCGTAAGTGCCAAAAAATCCCAAAGTGCAAAATTGCGCATTTTTGGTCGCATCAAATCCAGAAAAATTGTAATAAAAAGCGATCAAAAATTTGCATATGCGCAATCAAGGTACCGATAGAAAGAACACATCATGGCGCAAAAAATGACACCTCACACAGCCCCATAGACCAAAGGATAAAAGCGCTATAAGCCTGGGAATGGAGCGATTTTAAAGAACATATATTTGTTAACAATGGTTTGAATTTTTTACAGGCCATCAGATAACATAAAAGTTATACATGTTATATATCGTTTTAATTGTAACTTGAGAAACATATATAACAAGTCAGTTTTACCCCAGGGTGAATGGCGTAAAAACACAAACCCCCAAATAAAAGAAATGCATTTTTTTTTTTCAATTTCACCACACTTTGAATTTTTTTCTGCTTTCGCAGTGTACTTTATGTGAAAATTCAGCCTGTCATTGCAAAGTACAAATAGTGGCGCAAAAAATAAGGGCTCATGTGGGTTTCTAGGTGTAAAAATGCAAGTGCTATGGCCTTTTAAACACAAAGAGGAAAAAACGAAAATGCAAAAATTTAAATTGGCCGAGTCCTCTAAGGGTTAATTATATGTGTATGTTCTGTTTTCTCTGGATTTACTCATTGCATTACATTGCAATAAAAAAAATCTTTTAGGCTATGTTCACACTGCATATGAATCCGTCCGTAGTGCGAACCGTGAATATACACACGTACTTTTGAGGTTGATGCGTTCGCTTGAAAGTATACGATATACGGCCGCACAGTGCACCCTACGTATGAGCTTACGTGCGGATCGTATACGGCGCCGTGAAAAATGAACAAGACCATTGTTTGAGGACGGAAATGTTGAAACTCATGGCCGTGGATTTCCATGCGGTCCCGTACGGAGTACTTATTTCAGCCAAATTGAACTAGATTTTTTGATCCAAAAGGTTCTGTGTGGTTTACGGGGCTGGGCGAAGATTTCCAAGTAAATTACCCTCCTCAGATCGCTTCGAAACAAGCTAGGGAAGCATAACTCTACTACGGGCGTATGTTCGCGGTTTGTACACATCCGGCCGCATGTCTATTTTTCCCACGCCTGTAGTTTCAGCCGCACATATACGGCGGCGTACGATCTACGGACGGATTCATACGCAGTGTGAACATAGCCTAAAGCTGTGAGTGAAGGAAGTTATCTTTCTAAAAGAGTCCCGTTACACAGGCGATTATGTGCCAAATCAGGCAGAATCGGCAAGATATTTCCCTGAGTAAGGCTATGTTCACATAAAATAGAGAAAAGGCTGCCAATTTTGATATTTAAAAAAAAGTGTGTTTTTGCCGCGACTGACTGCAATGGCAATGCATTGAAGTCAATGGGAAGACGGACATCCAATGCACACAATGCATTGAATAACAGACGTTTTTACCGCAAACGTCAAAATAATGAACATGATCATTATTTTCGGATGTCTTTTGCAAACAGCGTACATTTTTTATTAGTTGTTCACACACAGTTTTTCTTTTGTCACCGTTCTTTCTCCGTTTTTACTATTAAACTCAATGGACTTTTCAATTAATCCACATCCAAAGGGCAATTAGTAACCACAAACTAGAATAATGTGCCAACAGCTGTCATTGCACTAAGGGGAGGCCAGACAACTGAATGACGTCTGTTATTTTAGACTCAAAATGACGGAGGTTATTTTAAACAGAGCTGAAAAAAAATTGTGTGAACATAGCCTAATAAAGACGATGATCAGACAAGGAGCTGATCCTCAGCTGATCATAGTCTTTCTCTGCATTGCTCTGTGTAATAGGAGCCCCATTCAAGCAATATGTCTTCAATTTTTGACATAAGAATATTCCTTTTAGGAAACAGAAATGCTTCTTTAAAAAGAGTTTTTCAGAGAAATGTTTCTACATTTAAAATTGTTCAAGGGTGGGAATCATAGAAACAGCAATGTACTCACTTGCTGCCAATCCCATTGGAATCATTCACTGTGCTGTCAGCATTTCCTTTCCTGAGACCCATCACATAGGTAATTCATTTTCAACCAATCAGTGACCCACCTCAGTCATCCCTGATAGGGTGAGTACACGCATCTTTTTTCTTTTTTGCCCCAATTCAGAGCAATTTTAGATGTAGAAACATTGCCTCCAGAATAAGGGCCCAATGACACGGAGCGACAATTAGCCGAATCAGGACGATACAGACAATTATCGCTTCATGACTTCGGTTTCTCATTTCTTTAGGTCCAAACCTAAAATCATTGCCCGTCGGGCGGGCATTAAGACTTGTAATAGCGATGTGTTGCCGATGACTGATCATTGTAGTAAGAAATAGTAAAATATGTACTTACCTTAACATGTTCCCCCGTGTCCTCAGGGACCTTCCCTGGTCTCTGCAGCTAGGCCTTATGATCCTTTCTGTTCAGGTCTCTGCACTGACAGGATGCCAATTGCCACTCAGCCAATCGCTGGCCGGTGGCCTGTCAGTGTACAGACTAGAACCGAATGCAGTGCTGCATCTACAGACACTGCAGAAGGCCTCCAAGGACACCAGGGAACGTGGTAAGGTAAGTTAATATTTAATTATTTTACACTAAAGGCAAGGGCTGCACAGACATCGATTATGATGTCCGTGCAGCCCTTGCTGTCTGATAGTCGGCCCTTGTTATTGCTCAGTAAATGAGCGCTGATCTAGCAGATTCGTACTTGTTTCCAGTTTATGATCAGGCTGTCTAATAGGACCCTAACTCTTTAAACTTTAAAGCTTCTTCTTAGTTAAGCTCCCAGGCTGTGTGCTGATACTTTTTTGTATTGTGTCTGAATAGAAGCCTTTGTTTGTGAAAGGTTTATTTCCTTTTGTTTATTGTGGTTACTCTAGAAGTGGATTCTCTTGCAGTCCCTTGGAAAATCTCAGATGTCATCCATTGTCAAATCTTTTTTCCTAGGATAGGGTGGAGTGGTGACGTGCATCAGCAACATAGTCATACTAAAGAAATTGTTGCAGTCCAAAGACAGAGATTTGTTGAAAACTTTGCAGAATAATTGACTATTATTGACTTGTACGGAAAAAAAAAACATGCAACAAAATAATAAATAGATAGGCACACCACTGCATACTACATGGAATACAGCATGACAGTTCATTGCTGCCTAAATATATTTATTAAATTACATTGTAGTTCCCCACCATTTTTTTTTTCTTTCAAATCAACCGGTGCCAGAATTTTGTAATTTACTTATATTAGAAAATCTCCAGTCTTCCAGTACTTATCAGCTGTTGTATGTCTTGCAGGAAGTGGTGTATTCTCTCCAACCTGGCACAGTGCTCTCTGCTGACACCTCTGTCCATGTCAGGAACTGTCCAGAGCAGTAGCAAATCCCAATAGAAAACCTGTAGGGAAAAATACCACTTCCTACAGGACATGCATCAGCTGATAAGTACTGGAAGACTTGAGATTTTTTTAAAAGAAGCAAATTACAAATCTTTGTGGCACCAGTTGATTTGAAAGAAAAAAAATCTTTGCAAACAACTTTAATGATTATACTTAGAATTCAAAGTGAAATAATAGCACCATTGTAGTCAGCCATCGTTACTTAATTGTAAATAGATTCTTGGAGATACCAGCAATTCTGGAGGTTTTGGTCCCAATGGACTTTTGTCAGCGGGGTATGTCTTGTGCATATTTTGATCCTCCTCGCTCCACCTCCTCTAAGTGGAGTCTATCTATTTATTAGAAATGTGACTTTTCTCTAATAAAATAGTGTCAAATTACATTCACTTGCATTAAATTCACTGGTAGCAAGGTTAAGTGACCCCCCTCCCTTTTTCTTTATTGCTGCTGATGCATATAAAACAATAAATATGGTATGCCTACCTGTCTGCGCTCCCCCTGTCTCCTGCTGACTGCAGCACCTCCACTTCTGAGACTTCCTCATCTCGGGACTGACAGCCCGCTCAGCCAATCACTGGCCGAGGGGCTGCCTATCTCAGGCATTGATTGGCTGAGCGGGCTTTCACTCCTAAAACGAGTTTGTCTCGGAGGTGCAGTCAGTGGGGAGACATGGGGGAACGCAGACAGGTGAGCATTACATGTTTATTTTTTATATGCACCAGAAGCAATATGTTAAAAAATGGCTAACATTGGACGACACCTTTAAAGGGTTGTCTGGATAAGGAGAGTTTTTTTTAATATATGGCTGAGGCTTCAGTGGAAATAACAGGCATACCTACCTGACCAGATTCCTCAGCTCCCTGAACGTCCAGTTCTCCTACTGTCCTCTTCTTCCTAGTTCGGGTGATGTGCCCTGCAGACATATACACCTCTTTGTTATTTTAGCTGCAACCTGTGCCACATATTAAAGACCTCCTTTGTCCAGACAAACACCTTTAATTCCTCCATGTTCATGGATTTTATTGCCTTATAGCTTTTGGCTGCTGCCCAGAAGATGTCAATGGTCACCTAATGGAATCATAAAGAAAAGTAATGATTGACTAACCTTGTCTTGGACACTGAGTCACTATGCTATTGTTCATTTTCTATGTATTGATTTCGCACTTGGATCACCAGGTGTCAAGTTAATTGTTTTTCTGGTTTGGGAGGATCTGCACTTCATTTTTTTGTTTGTTTGGACGAATTCTAGGAGCCAAGTTACCAGTTCACACTATGGAATTTGTGTGGATTCCGTGTGCTCGTCCCCCTCGGCGTCCCGCTTGAAGAATCAGCCTAACCATAGGATGGAGCCTATAGGACGGCTAGATGCTCCAGCGGGGACGCAGGGGGGTGAGCAGGGGGGTGAGCAGTTTCCAATTGCCTTTTACAGAAAGCAAACAAACTGTGACATATTGCTTGCCAAGACCTTTTAGCAAGGTAGACATGTTTAAAGAAGAATCCTTATTGGGCCATGTTCACACACTGTATTTGTTCTTAACACAACGGGAGGTTGCAACAACGGCGTTTTTTTTTTATTAACACTGCTTAAAGGGGTTATCCAGCGCTACAAAAACATGGCCACTTTTCCCCCTACTGTTGTCTCCAGTTCAGGTGCAGTTTGCAATTAAGCTCCATTTACTTCAATGGAACTGAGTTTTAAAACCCCACCCAAACTGGAGACAAGAGAGGGGGAAAGTGGCCAAGTTTTTGTAGCGCTGGATAACCCCTTTAATTGAATGGCAGTGAATGGGACAACGGCCATAATGTATATACACTATTTACACTACGGCTGTTGTGTAAAATTACAGAAAATAATTGACATGGCTATTTTCTACGGGCGCAGTTTGGTTAGCAGCGGCCATAGAAAATAGTCTGTGCTAAGGGTACGCGCACACTAAGAAATGATGATGGAAAACCTAAGAGAGTCATTGTCTTTTTTTTTTTTTTTTTGCTTCCTCTGACACCCTTAAAAATAACCCATCTGTAAAAGTGATATCTTACTATATGGTGTTTCCACAAAAATAAGATAGGGTCTTATATTAATTTTTGCTCCCAAAGATGCGCTGGGTCTTATTTTTAGGGGAGGTCTTATTTTTCCATGAAGAAGAATTCACATGTCATATACACAGCAGGGACAGAGCAAATGGTATGGCGGCTTCCAGTCACCAGGGGGAGCTCAACACAGCACATTGGTACAGTGCAGCAGGGACAGCGTACGGTATAGCAGCAGGCGAGGGGATAACGGCAGACTATGTGCAGCTCTACATCTGGCGATAGGGGACATCAGGGTTGGTGGCAGGTGACGGTCTTCATCTCCTGCATGCAGCTGCTCTGCAACAGACGGTGAAGGTAGGGGACAACAGCGGTGGGCTAATAAGAATTAAAGCTGCATGCCCTGGTGTTCTGTTTGGCAGATATTCTTCCAAACAAAAACTTTGCTAGGTCTTACTTTCAGGGAGGTCTTATATTTAGCAATTCAGCAAAACCTCTACTAGGTCTTATTTTTAGGGGATTTCTTATTTTTCAATGAAGAAGAGTTCACGTGTCATATGCATAGCAGGGGAAGACGAACGATATGGTGGCTACAGTCACCAGGGGGAGCTCAGCACAGCACACTGGTACAGCACAGCAGGGACAGCGTACGGTATGGCGGCAGGCGCCGGGATAACGGCAGACTGTGTGCAGCTATACATCTGGCGATAGGGGACATCGGGATTGGTGGCAGGTAACAGTCTTCACCTCCTGCATACAGCTGCTCTGCAACGGACGGTGAAGGTAGTGGACAATAGCGGCAGGCTAATAAGAATTAAAGCTGCATGCCCTGGTGTTCTGTTTGGCAGATATTCTTCCAAACAAAAACTTTGCTAGGTCTTACTTTCATGGGAGGGCTTATTTTTAGCAATTCAGCAAAACCTCTACTAGGTCTTATTTTCGGGGGATGTCTTAGGGTGGTATTACACGGGCCGAGCAGGGCCCGATAATACTTGTAAACGAGCAGCGATCTGCTAAATCGCCGCTCATTTACTGGGCCTATTACACGGCCCAATAATCGTTAAACAAGGGCTGCAGGGACATCCTTACCGATGTCCTTGCAGCCCTTGCTTAACTATATACCATACCTATCCACGTTCCAGGGCTGCTGCTGTGGTCTTCTTCTCCCCGGGTCCCGCGCGCTATAACTTCAGAGTGGCCTGTCAGCTGACAGGCCGCTCAGCCAATCACAGGCCGGGACCGCCGCAGCCTGTGATTGGCCGGGCGGCCTGTCAGCTGACAGGCCACTCTGAAGCTAGAGTGCGCAGGACCTGGGGAGAAGAAGACCGCAGCAGCAGCCCTGGAACGTGGATAGGTAATGTATATCATCAGTCGCCGGCCGCGCACCGCTATTACACGTAGCGGTGTGCGGTCAGCGCCTGACGAAAATAGGTCCAAACCTATATCAACGATCAGCCGATGATCGTTGTCATCGGCTGATCGTTGTATTTATTACATGGAGCGATAACCGGCCGAATCGGGCCGATTATCGTTCCGTGTAATAGTACCCTTACTGTAGAATCTAGGTTGAGGAATCAGATGTAACACAAACTAAGCTTGGGTAAAAACGTCATTCTTCTTGACCCCATGAGCTATCGACGAGTTTGTATTGTACAGAAAGCTCATTATATGATAAGATCTATTTTCTAGGTGGTTATGTGGCTCTTCTCCAGACTGGGCGATGCGTACTGACATGGTGTGACTACAATTTTGTAAACACTGCTGAATGGTAATTAGCAATAGAAATAATTGATGAGAAAGAAATCAGGTGCGTTCATGCCGTAAAGGTGTGTTACTTCATCCATTAGAAACAAAGTCAAGGAGACAGCTACCTTGGTAAAACGATATTCGAGGATTGACCTACTATAGTTATAAAAGCTGTCGCTGCCCCGCACCATTCTTATCAATGATCTTTGCCTCGTGCCTTTTTACTGTGTGTTGACTTTGTACTTTTCTGTTGATTTTCGCTGTCGTACTTGTCCTGCCTGTAGTATACATGTCAATGACAGCAGCCTGCCAAACCAAGGAGAACTTCTTGTCAAGTTACGAATTCAGATTTTCTATTTAAATATTAATTTCTAATAATTTTAACATATAGAGCTCTTTGGATACTTTTACTTTGACGATAAGCCCCTAGTGTCTATAACCTTGCAATGCTGCTTTATCTTTTATTCAAACACTATTGAATTCTATTAAGTGCTGTTTTTACAAGCTTTTTACTAAGACAGGTTATAATTATTTTTAGTATAATTACAGTTAGGTTAGCTAAAGTTAATTAGATGGTAACGCTAGCCAAATATGAAGACTTGACTGTGCTCCAGAATCCTTGTATGATTTATGCAAGTTAGGTTTACTACTATGTGTACATATTGGATTTTCTGGACAGGAGTGCCTTTGTATTTTTGGGTGAATTTAATGGTAATTTGAGATGAGCGAGAACTAAAATGCTTGAGTGCTCGATAATTGAGACAAATATTTCCTGATGCTCAGGTGCCCGTTTCGAGTAACGAACCCCATTGAAGTCAATGGGAAACTCGAGCATTTTTGCAGGGGACCAAAGCTCTGCACAGGGAAGGTTGTGTGAAAACCTGGAAACCTCAGAAAATGATGGAAACACCGCGGAAATGGACAGGAAACAGCAGGAGCAGGGGACGCCTCTGGGGCTGGCTAATTGCAACATTACACCAAATTATGGGCAAAAGCCAGGTGGTCGTATAGAGTATGAGGGACATTTATAAGTCCGGCGTTTTTTACGCCGGACTTATAAATGTCTCCGCATCTCCGGACTGCCTCTACATAAATCCCATGCGCATCGGTGCGCACAGACGAAAACCTACGCCACCTGAAAGGTGGAGTAGGTTTTCGGCGTATCTTTGCACTGAAAAAATGATAAATCGCACGGACTCTGAGCCTGCGCCCCCCCCCCCCTAACGCCCCCCCCGGCGTACCGATATGCAAATATTTTATTCGCAAATCGGCCATTTGCAAATAAAATGATTTACATATCGCACTTTACGCCGAAAATCATCAGTACGCCGGATGATGCATGTGCCCTAAGTGTGTAACTGGTGCTTTTTTTTTTTTTTACGGCACCAGAACTACAGATCCCAGCCAGCCAAGAGAATGTAAGCAACAGGACAAATTGACTACTGAGAGCTGCACTACAAGTCCAAGCCAGCAGCCAAGAGTAGCAAAAAAAATCTATGTTTTAAAAATTTTAGGTTGTTTTTTTTGTGTCGGATTCCTGCCTAACCGCACACTAATTCCCTGCCTAACACTCTCCCTGACAGACAGCAGATCTCCCCCTAATCTCTTCCAGCCTGCGTCTGACGCGAGCATCGCGGGACCTGATTCTTATATGCCCAGGTCATCCGATCTGGCCAGCTAATTGCTGCTATCGACATGTATGGTTCCCACGTGATGCTTCGGGCTCCCAAAAACTCTCCTGCATGATGATTGGCTGAGAAAAAGCCGCAAAACATGCAGGAAGAGGAAGATGCCATTGTCTTGAGGACTGCGAGATACTCGTCTGAGTAACAAGCACCATCGAATACCCTAATACTCGAACGAGTACCAAGCTCGGACGGGCATGCTCGCTCATCACTATTGGTAAAACATATTAGGGGATATGGTAATGAGGCTGTGTAAAGGGGGTTATCTAGCATTAGAAAAACATGGCCACTTTCTTCCATGGATAGTAACATTCTAGTCTCTAGTTTGGGTGAAGGTTTTGTAACTCAGTTCTATTGAAGTGAATGAAGCTTAATTGCAAACCGCACCTGAATTATAGACAAGAATCATGTTTCTTTTTTTTTTCTGGAAAAAAAAAAGTGGCCATGTTTTTCTGACACTGGATAACCCCTTTAGGCGTTATTCACATGGTCAGTGATTTTCAAGGTTCATGGATGAGGTCCGCTATCTACCTCTGTGTCCCATGAAAAACCATTGCATCCATGTCCGTGTTTTTCACAGATTTGTTTAAAGCTTTGTAAAATTACACTGATTACATCACATCCGTGTTTTTAACGGATGGCACGGACGTCTGAAACCGTGCAATACATGAAAAATACGGATCTCTTAGACTTCTATGGGGGAATCGATGCCGTCATCTTTTCATGAGTAAAACAAATCCGGTGAATCAAGATTGACTGCGAATGGCGCTGTCAATTCGCCTCATTCTGTAAAGGAAATTTCTAGCGTTCATTAAGGAAATTCTCAAAAACAAAAAACAAAATGGCAGCTGCACATGCTCTCGGGAGCATCACTGGGCGGGAGAATAGGATTAACCATACTCCCTAGCACCCGTCCAATCAGCTGCAGGCCCCTCTGTGATGTCAGCTCCTCCCCCTCTATATAACACGGTTCGGTAATGGAGGCGGCCAGTCGGCTGTGTGTGGAGGAGAGAGCAGGATGGCAGCAGGCAGTTACAGCAGAGCAGGGAGAGACTAACAGAGCGATATAGGGACAGAGAGAAGAGGAATAGCGGAAATTGGATGAGTGACTGGCCGATTGCAAATTTTTTGAAACAGTGATTTTCCGATTTTTGATACTTTTGCAACAACATGCTTCAATAAATTTGCCCTTCTGTAATAGTCCCAGTATTGTAGCTATTTTCCCCAATCATTCTTTGGTCATGTGATTCAAGGATTTCTATTTAGCAATGTGAGTGAACGCCATATTGGGCCGGGGTGGGGGTGGTTGGGGCCACCACACAGCATACTGTATGTTTGAAAAACTTCCACTGACCCAAGAAGGGCAATTCACAGGAGAAAAACTCCATCAACCACAAAACTCATTGTAGGTATACAAATTATATTAACTATATTAATTCCCAGCTAATATCTGGAGGCAGCTCCTTCCTGAAAAACAAAAAACAAACAAAAAAACCCTCACAATGTGTAGTCCATTTTTTGTTTTTAGGGCGTGTGTGAAACGACCCTAAGGCCATGTTCAGACCTCTTAAGAGACCGGCCGTTCTGTCTCAGAAAAGATCATCCGGGCCGATACTGCAGTATGGCATCAGGCCGTAGTTTTACGCAAAATATACTTAGTGTGAACATAGCCTAAGGCTATGTTCATACTACGTATATTTTCATAAAACTATGGCCATTGTTGCCGATTGCAACAATGGCCGTGATTAATACAAAAATATACATTACGTTGCCGTCTATAGAATCCCTACCGGAGTGTATACACTCCGGCCAGGATCCCTAGCGGCGCCGTAGAAAACTGACATGTCAGTTTTCTGCGACCGCTATTCAGTGAATAGCGGCTGCAGAAAACCCTGTCAGTGCACACTATGGAGCGAGCGGCTCCGGCCGCATGCTCCATAGTGTGCAGTGGGGAGTTCTGATGCGGGCGCGCCTGAATGCGCCCGCATCAGAACTTAGCGGTGCTAGAGATCATATGGCCGGTACTGCAGTACCGGAACGGCGGATCTCTTACGAGGTCTGAACATGACCTAATACTGAAATGTTCCTGCTTGTAGCTTGCTGCATGAATGCAGCAGAGAACTCGAAATCCTTAGGAAAAACCAATGATGCAAATCAGCAAACAGTAGCCGCCAAATTACAGGCATTCCAGTGTTTCCCGACAGAGATCAGACTATATTTAAAGTTCTATTTACTTTTCCTGGAAAGCGCTGATGATATCTTTACCGTCTATTTTGTGGCATTAAAACTATCAGTATTTTTAGTCAGCTAAAGTAGAAGTAGGAGTAGGAGATCGTGTCACCACAGCAGATTTGTAAGCCTGCCAGATACCATCCTGGAGCAGGGTGAGTCTGTGAAGATGTGCAAGGGTCTGCTGCTAGGGGCTGTCGGTTCCTGTGTTACTTAGGTGCTGCAGAGAGCACGTGTTAAAAGGGTTGTCCTGCAAAAATCTTTTTCTTTCAAATCAACTGGTTTTAGAAAGTTATATAGATTTGTAATTTACTTCTATTTAAAAAGTTTAAGTCTTCCCATACTTATCAGCTGCTGTATGTCCTGCAGAAAGTGGTGTATTCTTTTCAGTTTGACACAGTGCTCTCTGCTGCCACCTCTGTCCGAGACAGGAAAGGTTGTCTATGGAAAGACTTGAGATTTTTAAATAGAAGTAAATTACAAATCTATATAACTTTCTGAAACCAATTGATTTGAAAATATTTTCGCTGGATAACTCCTTTAAAGGGGTTATCCTGCACTTAAAGAGGACCAATCACCTAAATGTAACTGTCCCTATTATGAAAGTATATCTCTCCCTAACTCTATTCATGAAGATACAGACTGCATTTGCAGTCTGTATCTTTATACTTTACCTGATCCTCTGTTCCCTGGCTGTTCCGGTGGGCGCCGCCATCTTGATGACGTCACTTGCGTTCCAGCGGTGCGTTCCAGCGTGACGTCATCAAGATGGCGCCGCCGCCGGAACAGCCAGGGAACAGAGAATCGGGTAAAGTATAAAGATACAGACTGCAAATGCAGTCTGTATCTTCATAGATAGACTTCATGAAGATACAGACTGTATTTGCAGTCTGTATCTTTATACTTTACCTATCCTCTGCTTCAGTGCCGCACGTCCGGGCGCCGCCATCTTGATTACGGGCCTTGCGTTCCACCGCTGGAACGCAAGTGACGTAATCAAGATGGCGGCGCCGGCCTTGCTGCACCGAAGAAGAGGATAGGTAAAGTATAAAGATACAGACTGCAGAGGCAGTCTGTATCTTCATAAATAGATTAGAGGAAAGGGACTAGAAAATACACAGCGATCTTGCGCTGTATAGCGCGAGATCACTGTGTATTAACGGAGCGGCGGGCAAAGGATCATGGGAACCTTTCCTGCCGCTCTGCATGACGGGAGTTTCCTGTCTCGCGCCGGCTCTTTTGAAAAGAGCCGGCTCGAGACAGGAAAATAAAAATTGAATAATTAAAAAACGTGACAATAAAAATAATGAATTATATTTACAAATGTTAATAAAATGATGATTTACATCTAATTAGGGAAAAAATTTTTTTTAACTTTCGTCCATGATTGGTTCTCTTTAAAGAGGATGTACCATCAGGTACATCCTCTTTAATCTGACCCAGGGATAGAACGACACCACTACGGGGCCCTGTACGGTGCCGTTTTACCCACGGGTACCAGGCCGGAGCTGAAGCACAGGAGGCGGGCCGGGCACCCCCCAGTGGGAGGGAATTCCCTCCCCTCTATGACACGGCTTTATTAGAATCAATGGAGCCACGTCAGAGAGGGGCTATGTTGCTGCCCATGTATAAAACCTAAACATCTTCTCCTTCCTTATTCTCACTCCTATGGTGTCCTCCTGTAGCGTCTCAGGGTCCCCAGCTGATCGCAGCCATTGCCACTTCCAGGACAAACTCACCTCAGGAGTGAGTGCCTGCTCAGCCTATAACTGACCGTAAAGCTGTTCTGTCTCAATCAGTGATAGGCTGAGCAGGCTGTCACTTCCGAGGCGAGTTTGTCCTGGAAGTGGCAGCAGCTGCGTTCAGGAGGGGACCCGGAGGGGCTGCAGGAGGACACCGGGGGAGAGTGGAAAGTTAAGGATTACATGTGTGTTATGTTTTATATAAAAGCTGCAATATATAAAAAAAATGTAAGTCCCTTTAAATACAAAAGTTCATCTAAGGCTATGTTCACACTGTGTTTTTTTCCGTTTCACTGGTTTCTATTTCCTTACAATTTTTTTTCAGTAAAATAGTCTGTGCTAGCATCCCTTTTAACCCTTAGGCGACCCTAAGGGCCACCTCCCCGCGTTCAGAGCGGGGCCGCGCGGCGGCCGCGCTCTGAACCACCGCGATCCCGGGTGCCGTATGTAGTCCGGGATCGCAGCTATTAGCGGGCACGGTGTGATCGCCGTGCCCGCTAATCAGGTAATCGGAGGCAGCTGTCAAAGATGACAGCTGCGTCCGATTACCGGCTGCAGCACTTCCCTGGTGTCTAGTGGGTGAGATCGCTCCTCCGGGACGTTGTCCCGGAGGAGCGATCTCTGTACCTGATGCCGGCCGGGGACCTCTGCAAGATGGCGCCGTCCCCGGCTCGGCACTGCAGCAGCACCGCCTGCAGCAGCTGAAAGCAAACGAGTGCCGATCTCATTGATCTTTGCTGTATAACTATACAGCAAAGATCTCAATGAAAGATCAAAGTGTATATACTAGAAGTCCCCCAGGGGGAATACCCCTAACCCCAGGGGGAATACCCCTAACCCCAGGGGGAATAACCCTAACCCCAGGGGGAATAACCCTAACCCCAGGGGGAATAACCCTAACCCCAGGGAGAATAACCCTAACCCCATGGGGAATAACCCTAACCCCATGGGGAATAACCCTAACCCCAAGGGGGCTTCTAGTATATGTGTAAAAGTAAAAATAAAAGTGATGTTATAAGTAAAAAGCCCCCTCCCCTAATAAAAGTCAGAATCACCCCCCTTTTCCCATGTTATAAATAAAAATAAACAAATAAATAAATAAACATATTTGCTATCGCTGCGTCCGTAATCGCCCGAAATATTAATGATTCACATTCCTGATCTCGCACGGTAAATGGCGTAAGCGCAAAAAAATCCCAAAGTGCAAAATTGCGCATTTTTGGTTGCATCAAATCCAGAAAAATTGTAATAAAAAGCGATCAAAAAGTCCTATATGCGCAATCAAGGTACCAATAGAAAGAAAACATCATGGCTCAAAAAATAACACCTCACACAGCCCCATAGACCAAAGGATAAAAGCGCTATAAGCCTGGGAATGGAGCGATTTTAAGGGACATATATTTGTTAACAATGGTTTGAATTTTTTACAGGCCATCAGATACAATATAAGTTATACATGTTATATATCGTTGTAATCGTAACGACTTGAGAAACATATATAACAAGTCAGTTTTACCCCAGGACGAACGGCGTGAAAACACAAACCCCCCAAATAAAAGAAATGCGTTTTTTTTTCAATTTCACCATACATTGAATTTTTTTCTGGTTTCGCAGTGTACTTTATGCAAAAATTCAGCCTGTCATTGCAAAGTACAATTAGTGGCGCAAAAAATAAGGGCTCATGTGGGTTTCTAGGTGAAAATGCAAGTGCTATGGCCTTTTAAACACAAGGAGGAAAAAACGAAAATGCAAAAATTGAAATTGGCCGGGTTGTTTTATTTATGTTTTAATTTTTCATTCATGTTTTCAAATATCTAAAACATATACATTAAAAATAAACAAATATACAGGGTGAAAGTATGATTCGATGCCAAGGCTTCAGCAGCAATCCCGACACGCATGTATGGTAACAGGGCAGTACTAGTCATGGCAATATGCTTCATGCTGAGGAAGCAAAATTACAAAACTTTTTTAGGGTGCGTTCACACGTACAGGATCTGCAGCAGATTCGATGGCCCAGAATTGATTTGCTTTGAATCTGCAGCCTTTCATTTTCCAAAGAGTCTGTGAGGAATGAGAGGTGGAATCTGATTGGTTGCTAGGGGCAACGGGGCCTGTTTCACTGTACACCATGTTTGATAAATCTCCTCCACACTGCGCTTCAATCTTTTACATTCTATATGTTAAACGTTCACGGCACATGGTAAACACTTTACCTACGTAAACCGATATATTCCTGCAAACCATCAACAGAAGAGAGTTATATGCTGCTGAGGATTGCCCAGGCTGGATATATGTAACAAGCTGTCAGCTAGGAGATTTATTTGCACTGTACTAAAGGCAAACACAGATGTTTTCAGTTGAAATACAAAAAGGAAAATATAAGACGAGCATTTTTACACGTCTATTTTAGGGGTCATCCACACGTCCTGTGATTATGATCTGTGCAGGGAAGACGTGCCACCGACCGGAATGTGGAACTTTCGGCATCATGACTTATTATGATGCCGGGGGGCTTTGAAATATTTTAAATCTTCACGCTACTGTACTGACACAGCCACTAACCACTTAGTTGCTGGAGTCCCAACTGAACGGTGGTAAGACTGAAGTTATTTCTGATCCTGACTATACAGCAGGTTGTCCCACAGCAATGTAAATGTATGGCAACTGGAGAAAGGGATGCAAGTAGGGGCATAGTGTATATGCATGTGGGTGTGGATAATGGACCTACTGGGGGATTCTACTTAATAGGGGAATTACCTACCTACCTACTGGGGGAATCTATATAACGGGAGGAGATCTGTTTAGCGACATCTGCTTAAATGAGGGGAGGATTATCTACGTACTAAGCAATTCAACATAATGGGGGATAACCTACCTACTGGAGGAATCTATATAATGGGAGGAGATCTGTTTAGGGGGCTTCTACCTATATGAGGGGAGGATTACCTACCTACTTGATGCTTCAGCCTAATAGGGAGATTACCTACCTACTGGGAAAAAAAGAAGGAGATCAACTACTTAAAGGGGTTGTCCAGCGTGGGGGCTATTTTTTCATATGGCCGGGAAGGAAGGTGGCTGAAAGTAAAGACGTCCACTCACCTCCGCTGCTGGAACCGGGGAGGTGAGTGGACGTCTTTTCTTTCAGCCACCTCCTCCCCGGCCATATGAAAAAATAGCCCCCACGCTGGACAACCCCTTTAATTAGGCTTCTACCTAACAGCAGAGAATTAGCGGGGAACATCTACTTAATTGAGGGTGCGATTACCTACCTTTAGGGGATTTTTACCTAATGGGGGAATTATCTACGTACTTGAGGGTTACCTACCTACTGGGGAATTACCTGGTTGAGGGGGAATTACCTCCCTCCTGGGGCATTTGCTGTATAGGGAGCTTATCGACCAACTGGGAACATCTATTTAGAAATGTGTAGAAATGTCATACGTATATTTGGCATCCTCATAGGGGTAATAACCTAAGCACTGGGGACATACCTACCTTTTGCCCTCGGGGCTGCCAACCCACACTATGCCACTAGATGCCAGTACCTAGGGACAGGGGTGACTGGTTGGATAATGTCAAATAGAGGGTACATATAAATTAACAGGGAAAAAAACTCACTTGTGAATAATAATAATAATAATAATAATAATAATAGTAATAATAATAATAATAATAATAATAATAATATTTTTGCCGTTTTAGACGTACACTTTGTATACCTATTTTGCAGTGACAAATATAACATACAGTATATCTAAATTTATTGGTCATGCCTAAAAAGCTTTATTGATGGTTAATTCTAACCAAGGGGTTATCCAGCGCTACAAAAACATGGCCACTTTTCCCCCTCTCTTGTCTCCAGTTCAGGTGCGGTTTGCAATTAAGCTCCATTTACTTCAATGGAACTGAGTTCCAAACTCCACCCAATCTGGAGACAAGAGAGGGGGAAAAGTAGCCATGTTTTTGTAGCGCTGGATAACCCCTTTAACATTTAGTCATAGATCACATAGATCATTGAGGCAAACACGTGCAGTGCTAGTTATAGACTTTGGACAGGTTGTATCTCAGTACAATGGTGCCTGATACGTGACTGGGATAGAGCGTTCTCTAACCATGGAGTGTGGCTGGTCTGTACATACAGCACATGCACTGGGTAAGGACTTGGTGAATATATTAAACGTATCCATAGGCCCCATTCACCCTGTGGATTGTTGTTTTGATTCTCAAACCTTTTTTTTTTTTTTTTTACTTTAAAAAAGTATAGTTTATATCTTCTTTGAGCCTACAGTATATGAGAAGAGACTCTGTTTCAAATATTTCTACTGTATCCTGAAGGACGGCATCTCTTGTAGTTTAGCTAATCCCTTATATAAGCCGTGTCCAGTGAAAAGGCTCCTCGCGGTAAGATACTAAGGACAGCACATTTATGTGATTAATATGTTATTTATAAAACGTATTTAGAAGGCTTTTCCATACTCGTTATACAGGGCTGTACTGGGGCTGACATTCAGCTATGACATTTGCAAGTGAAATCTGTTTATGTGCTTGTGGGTTTTTACCTGATCTGGGTGCATGTCACATTTAAAGAACACAAGTTACTGTAAACCGTACACTGTGACTTATAGACAAAACTTTTCACTGTCTACAAAATAAGCACATTCTCACTCTCTAAATCTAAAAAACTTTTCTCCTACCCCGTACCCTTCTGGTGTACTTGGCGCCTTCCATCGCTCCACAGAAATGAATAGAGCCGTGGTCACATGAAGTGTTGTTTCATTTCTGGTCTGACACAGTGCTCTCTGCTGACATCTCTGGCTGAAACAGGAACTGTCCAGAGAAGGAGATATTTTCTATGGGAATCCCTATCGAAATCCTCTTCTGCTCTGGACAGTTCCTGTCTTGGCCCGAGGTGGCAGCACTGTGTCAGACTGGAAATAAAACAACACTTCCTGTAGGACATACAGCAGCTGATAAGTATAGCAAGTCTTGAGATTTTTTAATAGAAGTAAATTACAAACCTACATAACTTTCTGACACCAGTTGAATGAGAGGAAAATATTGTCGCTTGACCGTCATCCGGTATTGTGGCGCAGAGCCTGCCCGACCCCCCTTTACCCTTTGCTGCTCCTGGAGCCGGTCCTGTGACGGAGATCTCGCCGTTGGCAGCCCTGCGCGCACGCTCCACAAATGAGTCTAACGCCCATAGAGAATGACGGCTCCAGTCATTCTCTATGGGCATCGGACTCATCCCTGGTATTAGCACACAGCACGCTCTCACCTTCCGGCGCCGATATCTTCGTCCGGGGACCAGGTCCAGGAGCGGGACATGCAGCAAAGGCTAAGTTTCCGGGGCTGCACCGGGGGGTCTGTTTCTCATATAGAAGCATGTTTCCTACTTCCTTTTGTTCCTTTGTTTCAAATTTAAGAAAAATTTTAGGAATAATTAGAAACAAATATCAGAAGGGTGTTTTATTTCTTTTGTTATTTTATTCAGGTCAGGTAAGCTTGCTGGAGTTTCTAGTGTAGGGCTTAAAGGGGTATTCCACTGAAACATGTGTAGGACTTAAAGGGTCTGTCCACACATACAGACTCGCAGCATAAATCTTGCTGCGAGTCTGTCAGGTCCTAGCAGTTCCCTGTCACTACATACTCGCAGCGGTCTGAACGACCGCTGCGAGTATGTAATTCTGCCAGCCCCTTAACCCCTTCGGCTCCCACCCCGCTGTGTCTGTATATACGTTACCTGTCCTCACTGCACGGGGTCCCGCTGTCCTGCTCTCCCGCCCAGTCAATCAATGTGTTGCCCAGCCGCAGCCACTGATTGGCTGGGTGGGAGAGCAGCACAGCAGGACCCCTTGCAGCGAGGGTATTCCACTCAAACATAAAGTTGTTTTCTTTCTGGGACAACCTCTAGTATTGTAAGCAGTTTAAGTTAGCAGTCATAGCAGGGACTCTTTCAACCAAATTTGAAGACCAAAATAACTAATTAGAATAACTAAGGAGATAAGAACATATAAAAAATTCCTGAAATTTTATTATCATTCATTGTAGTGTTTTGCACCAAAAAAGCAAAACGTCCTGAAAGAAAGGTATTTGCTTCTGAGGGTAAAGATTTTCTTTCACCTTGCAAATTCACCTTGAAATGTTCTTCATTAAAGTTTGTTTGATGTTTTATTAATATCTAATATCTAATTTCCTTGCACTATGTGTGGGGTTTTACTTGCAATTAACTTATACAGTGGTACCTTGGTTTAAGAGGAACTTGGATTGAGAGCGTTTTGCATGAAGAGCTCACAGTTTTGGGTGCTGGGTGGGAGGGCAAGTAGGGGAGGGGAATGGTCTGCATAGCGGGGTCTACAACACTGTACTCTGACCCAGAAAGTCTTAATCACCTTCCAAATCATAGCAGATCCACATCAGACTGGGGCTTGCATCAGGGGACAGGACTGTGGAGGTAACGTCTTCACTATAATGTGCCTGCACTCACACTCAACTATACACACTACTGCTATAATGTGCCTGCACTCACACTCAGCTATACACACTGCTGCTATACTGTGCCTGTACTCACACTCAGCTATACACACTGCTGCTATACTGTGCCTGTACTCACACTCAGCTATACACACTGCTGCTATACTGTGCCTGGACTCACACTCAGCTATACACACTGCTGCTATACTGTGCCTGGACTCACACTCAGCTATACACACTGCTGCTATACTGTGCCTGGACTCACACTCAGCAGTTAATACTGCTGTAGAGAGAAAATTATGTCACTGTTCTTTTGCACAGCTCTGTGATTCTCAATTCCTGGTCCATGCTGAATATAGACCCCTTCCCCATTGCAGTCATGTGACCACACAGACCTCTGATAGCAACCTTGCTTCTCTACTCTAGCCTGTTGTACTACGCTACTGCATTATGGGGATCTGCATTTCCATCCTGTATCTACAAACTGCTGCTGTTTTTCAGGTTTATGCAGTTACTATACATTATACACCACATGCTGATTGCTATACTGTACAGTAACTTCTAATGTCACATATTCAGCTGTTTCAGAATGTTTGTTTCATCTGTTCTACATGTTATTCAGAATAAAAAAAATCATTATTTTTAGGGTGTGGAACCCATTGTCTACAGATCAGTGATTTCTTATGGGAATTTGCTTTGATGTAAGAGTAGATTTGGATTACAAGCGCAGACCCAGAACGAATTATACAATTACACAGTGTGCACCGATTTTTGGCCTCGGGTGTGGTGTGTCTCAGTAAGGGAGCGCCTTAAATCCCCTGTTTCATGAAGCTCCAAACAAAGTGATAGACACAACTATTGCAGTTTTCTTTTTGCTTTTATATTCAGTATTCATCAAGTTACAATAAATAATTCAGAATATTCACCCCCAAGTGCACAGGATACTCAAATGGACCTCCATGATGGTCAGGAGGCCAGATGGTGGTGCAAAAACCATCTTTGCACCACCATCTGGCCTCCTGATCATCATGGAGGTCTCTGCTTTGTGAAGGATACAAGGACTTTAACAACAACCATGCCGGGAGCAACGACGAGTATCCTGTGCACTTGGGTCCGAATATTCTGAATTATTTATTGTAACTTGATGAATACTGAATATAAAAGCAAAAAGAAAACTGCAATAGTTGTGTCTATTACTTTGTTTGGAGCTTCCAAAAGGAATTATGCTTGTAATCCAAGGCACCACTGTGTATATAAATGTGTATACATATTTTCTCATATGGCAACGTCAGTATTAAAGGGGTTATCCAGCGCTACAAAAACATGGCCACTTTATTCCAGAGACAGCCCCACTCTTGTCTCCAGCTTGGGTGCAGGTTTTGCTGCTCAGTTCCATTGAAGTGAATGAAGCTTTATTGCAAACCGCACCTGAACTGGAGACAAGAGTCTCTGTAAGAAAGTGGCCATGTTTTTGTAGCTCTGGATAACCCCTTTAAGGAGCTGTAGAGACTCTGCCTGTCTGCCTACATACAGATTCCATACACATACTCTAGCTCTGATGGGTACTTGGGGACTGACAAAGAGCATTCATTTCTTCAAAGGACGTTATTATCTCTACAATTCTATTGTTTTAAAGCATGATGACATTCAGATGATGGCAATGTTCTAGTTTACATTCTATAAATATGTTTACTACCAAAGATGGTTTCACCTACAAGTCTAATAAATCTTAGTGATTTCAATCTTTACAGAAGACAACCCAATTACAAGTTTATATTATTATTCTGCTTACATTGTCTCTCTTTCTATCAACAGCCATGAAGTCTGCTGCATCTGTTACTCTACTCTTGTTCACACTTGCACTAACAAAGGCTGCCAAAATGATCATTGTCCCGCCAATAATGTTTGAAAGCCACCTGTATATATTCAAAACAGTGGCCACCGCTCTACATGACAAGGGCCACCAAACTGTCTTTCTGGTGTCAGAAGGAAGGGACTTACCACCCTCAAGTCATTACCAAATTCAGCGTTATCCAGGTATTTTTAATAGCACCTCATCGGACGAATTTTTGCAGTCTAAGATGAAGAATATATTCTCGGGGAGATTTACAGCGTTAGAAATGTTTGACATTCTCGATCACTACTCCAGCAATTGTGACGTTTTGGTGGGGAACCAAGAAGTGATGCAACGTCTAAAGAACGAAAACTACGACATGGTGATTGTCGATCCGAATGAAATGTGCGGACTTGTCATAGCCAATATTTTGGATATTAAGTATGTAGTGTTTTCTACTGGACTTTGGTTCCCTGTTGAGGTTGGTGCCCCTGCACCTTTATCCTATGTTCCAGAATTCAACTCACTTCTCACCGATCACATGGACTTACTGGACAGAGTAAAAAATACAGTTATTTATTTGGTCTCTCGATTTGGTATCAATTTTATCGTTCTTCCTAAATACGATAGAATAATGAGGAAGTACAATATTTTGCCGGAAAGATCTATGTATGAATTAATTCAAGGATCTTCTCTTTGGATGCTTTGCACTGATGTTGCACTGGAGTTTCCTAGACCCACACTTCCGCATGTCGTCTATATTGGAGGAATTCTCACCAAACCAGCCAACCCATTACCAGAGGTAAGGTTTTGTCACCGCTATAATGTATGACACAGTGTATTTAATTTTTGCATGAACATGTTTTTTCTGATTGGTCTCGATAATAGTGAAGCAATAATATATACAACGTGTCTTACGTGTGCTCTCTGCGGACAATTGGCTGATGTTGTCATATTTGGTGAATCTTAGGGTGGTATTCCACGGGCCGATGGGGGCCCGATCAACAATGTAAATGAGCGCCTATCTGCTAGATCGGGTCTATTCCACAGCCCAATATTAGTTTAGCAAGGGCTGCAGGGACATCATTACCGATGTCCTTGCAGCCCTTGTTTAGCATACATTACCTACAATGCTGCAGGACTTCTCCTGCGCTGCTTCTCACCGGGTCACGCGCACAGCAGCTGCACACGGGACTCGGGTTAAAAGAAGCAGAGGAGAAGCCCTGCAGCATAGTAGGTAATGTATGCTGTCTTATGAAATCGTTGGTCGCCGGCCGCGCACCGATATTCCACGTAGCGATGCGCAATCGGTGACCGATGATTTTAGGTTTTCACCTAAATAAACGATCAGCCGATGACACGATCAGCAGCTGATCAGTGTCTCTATTCCACGGAGCGATAATCACCGATTATCACTCCGTGGAATAGGCCCCTTAGTTAAAAGGATTGTCCAGTGGGCAGAAGATGGCTGAAGTATTCTGCTCACTGGCTTTTACTTTCTGAGATCCCAAGTCCCTTCGGAGGTAAGCCTTCTGAGACGTGGGGGGCATGGCTAAGTCGTGATCATCAGGTCCGCGAGAAGCTAAGTCCACATGTGATGTCAAATAGCTGCACAGTAAATCTATCCTAGAATGTAAGTAGAATGGATTTTTTAGGCTATGGTGGGTATGTAGCATTGTTTTACATATGGTTTTTGACCTAGAAAAGTCGCAAATCCTTGCACAATCGCTTCATTTCTCAAAAATGGGCGACTTTTCTAAGGTGTGCACAACTCACGTCTGTTCTCAGAATAGTTCTTTTTGTACATACAGCATATATTCAGTGCTAGATCTAATTTTTGAAGTGCAACTTTTTTAAAATGGTGCTAAACCAGTCTGGATTACACATATTTCACTTCAGATGGAGTAAACCATCCTAGTAATGATCGTAACTAATGACTATCGTTCTGTGTAATATGGTGAATAATTTTAGGTTAGTGATAAACAATCTCATTTGAGATAGTTTAGTTTATCGTAAGTCGTTAATCGTTAAAAATCGTTTTGTGTAATAGGACTCTTTTAGAAATGGTGTTCAAACCTCCAAATCTCGTCTGCTCCAAATTTATGATGTTGCCTGTGCCATTTTGACAAATTTGGCACGGGAAAAAAAATGCCCTACGTGCAAAAGGCATGATTTAGAGCCCTTTCTATTTTGAACAATTTCGATAAGTTCCCCCCTATGTGTGGATTATGGAAGTGTGGTGGTGGGCAGGCTTGTTCATGCTTACTAGTAACAAACATGAACTGTAGACCAGTCGATCTGATTAAAGGGGTTATCCAGCGCTACAAAAACATGGCCACTTTTCCCCCTCTCTTGTCTCCAGTTCAGGTGCGGTTTGCAATTAAGCTCCATTTACTTCAATGGAACTGAGTTTGAAACCCAACCCAATCTGGAGACAAGAGAGGGGGAAAAGTGGCCATGTTTTTGTAGCACTGGATAACCCTTTTAATGTTCCACAATCAATGGCTGATGGTGCAGCCACTGTCTATGCCTTCAGATTTCTGTCAGGATGACTGAGCTCAATGCCAGGTTAGGTTTGCTGCTCGTTAGGCTGCATTCAGATGTCTGCAAATTTGCGGATGTTACGGACGGGGAAGAAATGTAATGGATTTGTTCCCTGCCCGGCATGATGTATGAATATCATGCCAGCAGCGGGGAAACTCTTTGAATCACTGTAGTGAAAGAGCCAGTGCCGCGGCAATTTAAAGAGTTTTCCTGCTGCCGGTATGATATTGACACATCATGCCGGGCAGGGAATAAATCCATTATATTCCTTCCCCGTCTGTAACGACGGCAAATTTGCAGACGTGTGAATGCCCCCTTTGCCCAGGCTAGGGATAATCCATTATTAAAGGAGAAATCTGACAAAAATCTTTATTAAAGTATTGTAGTGCCCCCAAAAGTTAAACAAATCACCAATATACACTTATTATGGGAAAAAAGTGTATTTTTTCCCCTGCACTTACTACTGCATGAAGGCTTCACTTCCTGGATAACATGGTGATGTCACTTCCTGGATAAAATGGTGATGTCGCTTCCTGGATAACATGGTGATGTCACTTCCTGGATAAAATGGTGATGTCACGACCCGACTCCCAGAGCTGTGCGGGCTGTGGCTGCTGAAGAGGATAATGGAAGGGGGACACTGAGGAACACAGGGCACTGGAGGGACACTGAGCATCCCTCTGCCATCATCCTCTCCAGCAGCCACAGCCCACACAGCTCTGGGAGTCGGGGTGTGACATCACCATTTTATCCAGGAAATGAAGCCTTGATGCAGTAATAAGTGCAGGGAAAAAAGCACTTCCCGAAATAAGCATTTCCCGTAATAAGTGTATATTGGTGATTTATATATAACATTTGGGGGGCAATACAATACTTCAATAAAAATGTTCGCCGGACTTCTCCTATAAGCTCCCACATCATTCATCAGAGGATCATGTAGTCTTAACAAGCTCAAAAGTCATCGGCTGTTGGCCGCACATCTTCCTTTGTAATAGACGATGTCCTGCTGAGAAATCATGGCAGCAAAAAGCCACTCAAATAGGGATGGTCCAAACCTGCCGAGGTTCGGGTTCGTACGAACCCGGACTCTCGGCAATGATTCCCGCTGTCTTAAACCTCTGTGGAGAGGGTGGATACAGCGGGAGGACCGCCTGGAAAACCGGGATACAGCCACAGCCATAGGATGTATCCCAGTTTTCCAGGCGGTCCTCCCGCTTTATCCACCCTCTCCACTGAGGTGGAAGACAGCGGGAATCATTGCCTCGGCAGGTTTGGACCATCCCTACACTCAAACAATCCAGCAATTGATTGTGTGGCCCATCCCACATGCTGGTTGAGCCTTGCAATAGGCTCTTAGAATGATTGCTGATCTACAAGATCAGTTCTCATTTAGAGTATGCAATGGGCTATCTAGTAGAGCCTTTGGCCATGATCACTTGTTCTATTTACACAGTGATTACCCTTCATACAAAAAAAAGAATTCGGTCAATTAAAGGGGAAATTCCTCATCAGGCTTCCATACGTTATAAATGACTTGTTAATTTGTTTGAGATCAGGGAAATGATATGGGTTTTATCCAAATATCCTAACCTAAAGCGAACAGTCACATTTCCATCTGCATAGATATTGCACAGATTGTGGAACCACGTAATGTACTATTACATTAGTATTCAATTTGTATAGGTAATTTGTACACTTATGAACATACATTTTAATGTATTTTTTTTTTTAACATAATAATTGAACACAAGATTATGTTCTTAAAAGACATTCTAACATTCTATACAAAAAACATTGGGATACACCCAAGGTAGGAATCTGAGTCTGCTCAACAGAGAGTGGATCCAAATAAGCTTACCTTAGGCCATAGGTGACTCCCTTGTGTCATAGTAAATCTATGCCATGATGGAAGTTGATACTTGGACTCTTTTTATGTTTCTTAATCATACATGCTATTACACGCTAGAAAGGTGTAGATAGCTTTTCCTGCACATGGAGCAAAGATTCAGTTTGGTGCTTTTTATTCTGCGGACCCATTCACTTCTATGGCCACATATGTACCCACATCTGTAGGTAATACGGATCTGTGTTACCTACAGTGTAAATGTAGATTGTTACAGATGCTCATCTGTAGGCCTGTCTGTGAGTGTGAATGAGGCCTAAGTCTCATCTCTGCAGGGTTTGAATCCAAGACATCTCCAGATCATCTATTTCAGGGGTACTCCAACCAGGACCATTTTTTCTGCATTGTTTAGGGAAGGGGTGGTTAAAAAACAATTGTATCCACTTACTCCCCCCTGGCTCCTGCGCTGTTGCCCGCATTCTGGCGCTCCTGTCCCCCAATGTCTAGCCGTTTTCTGGTCTGAGACGGGATTTGACATGTGATGTGGCAGGCCCGCTCAGCCATTAAGCGGCTGTACAGTGTCTGAGCCACATCTCATCCCAAGACCCTGCTCACTACTAGAAGAGTTTGGCCTCCAGGGGACAGGAGCGGAGGTAAGTGAATGCAATTGTTTTCACCCACCTCCCCGGACATTGCAGAAAAAAATGGTTCTGGTCAGAGCACTCCTTTAATAAAAAAGCACTGTACCCCCCCCCCCCCCCGATTGCTGAAAAAAAGTAAAATGAAGACAGTCATGTTTCAGTAAAATGTCTTCTTTCATGAAGCAGAGTTGTGAAGCACCTTTCACACTGTGAGACGAGGCAACATCACTTTACCTGTTGCCACAACGTTTTGCTGCCACTCTTGGAGAGAGTGAGAGAGGTCCCTGTCATGGCAGCAGGTGCAGTGATGTTGGCTCATCTCACAGTGTGTAGGGGCTTTACGACTCTAATAATTCTACAGTAAACAAAGAAATACTACTGAAATGTGAATGTCTTTGTTTTCCTTTTTTTCCCAAGTGGAATGGGACTTAGGGTCCTATTCCACAGGCCGAGCAGGGCCCGATCAACGATGTAAACGAGCGCCAATCTGCTAGATCGCTGCTCGTTTACTGGGCCTATTCCACGACCCGACAATTGTTAGCGAGGGCTGCAGGGACATCGTTACCGATGTTCTTGCAGCCCTTGCAGCATACATTACCTAGCAGGGCTTCTCCTCCGCTCCGTCTTCGGCCACCACGGCCAGTGATTGGCTGAGCGGTCTGACAACTCAGTCAGGTCACTCTGGAGTTGATGCTGCGCCGCGGGACCTGGAGAGGAAGACGGAGGTAATGTATGCTGCTTCTCAAATCGTCGGTCGCCCACCGCGATTGGTGGGTGACCAATGATTTTAGGTTTGGGCCTAAATAAACAATCAGCCGATGACACGACCATTGGCTGATCGTTTTCTCTATTCCACCGAGCGATTATCGCTCCGTGGAATAGGCCCCTTATTGATTGGTGTCATTCACATTTGAAAATGCTTGACTGAAGTGGAGGTGTTAGGGTGCGTTCACACTTCGGAACACGCGCAGAGAACTTCCAGTGGATTCCGCCACTCGCCCCCGCGCTCTACTCCTTGAATCTCTGCCCATCCCATTGACTCCATTCTATGCTCAGATGGATTCCGCCCAAAGAATTGACATGTCAATTTTTTGGTTGGACGGCGGAATCTGCCTGTGTATAGAATGGAGTCTATGGGATTGATGGAGATTCAAGTGGGGGCGAGCTGCAGAATCCACTCAGCATGGATTCCGGAGTGTGAATGCACCCTTACTGAGATACTGTGTCACCCACCAGTACTGTAGACCTTAAAGTGGTGATCTGGCGTGGAATAACTTTAAACATATTGTTGCAGTTATGTAGAAAAAAGTAAAGATGCTATTTGTACCTCACCGCTGTCCCCCATGTCCTCCTGTGGTGTATCCGGGTTCCTGACTAAACAATTCCCGCCGCCATCACCAAGACGGACTCACTGACTGAGGCGGCAGAGTGTCGCAGACAGTGATTGGCTGAGCAGGCTGTCATTGCAGAGATGAGTCCATCTTGGAAGTAGTGGTGGGACCATTCAGCAGGGGAACCCGGGGAGCACAGTCAGGTAAGAATATTTTTTTTATTATCATACTAGGACAAGATCCCCATACAGCCACACACTGTGTCCCCTTACTAGAATACTGCCACATACTGGGTCCCCTTAATTTAATACTACCACCCAATTGTGTTGTACTGCTCTGTCTATAGCCTTAGGCTATGATCCCACTCTGTAAGACAACGGGCGTTCCATGACGCGGCCAGATTGCGGAATGGCCAGTGTCAGAAAAGATCATCCCGGCCGATACTGATCTTTCCAGCCGCTAAATTCGGATGCGGGCGCATCAGTGTGCACTGGAGCGTGCATTGTGTGCACTGACAGGTTTTCTGCGACCGCTATTCACAGACATGTCAGTTTCCTGCGGCAAAGCTAGGGATCCCGGCCAGAGTGTACACTATGTGTATACACTCCGGCCGGGATTCCTTAGAAGGCAGCATTATGTACAGTAAGTTGCGTAGTAATCACAACCGTTGTTACAATGGCTGTGATTACTACGCAACTTACGTAGTGTGAACATAGCCTTATGGATCTTGGCACCTATCTTCTGTGCACCATTTACCCTGTTTACGGCTTTGTATTAAAACGATATTTCTCAGGGAAATTATTTCATTTTCAAAAATAGAGGCACGCCTGAATAATGCTAAGCCATGCCCAAATTTGCATACAGTTGATCAAACTTAAGCTTCTTCAACTCGTCTAAGTCCCATAATTTATGAGAAATGCACAAGGTCTTGGGGCTAGGTTTCACCCAGATACGTCCTTCACTTCTTATGTTGAGTATCTTGCACAATTCTTCTAAACACCTCTAGAATCCAAAACTTTTATTATTGCAATGATTCTCATATTGATTTCTGTAACTCTTTACACAAGCCAAACAAACAGTGCTGTTATTAAGAGGTGACGGGGTCTGGTCTCCCTATCAACACCGGCAGGAATACAGGGAAAGTTGATACCGTTATATAGGTATATACAGTATATAGATAGCACTATCTCTGAGTAAAAATTATTTGTTGCTGTGAAGCATGTACTAAATGCTGTTAAAACAGCTCTGGAAAGAATGTAATACAAATATGATTTAAAAAAAAAAAAGGAAAAAAAAAATTGCCAGTATTTGGTTCTGATCAGTAAAACCAAATTTGGGTTATACATACTCTTAAAGGGGTTGTCCAGCAAAAATCTTTTTCTTTCAAATCAACTGGTGTCAGAAAGTAAGATAGATTTGTAATTTACTTCTATTAAAAAATCTCAAGTCTTCCCATACTTATCAGCTACTGTATGTCCTGCAGGAAGTGGTGTCTTATTTTCAGTCTGACATAGTGAGCTCTGCTGACATCTCTAGTCGAAAGAACTCTCTAGAAAAAGGGAAGGCTTTCTATGGGAATCCCCATATAAAACCTCTTTTGCTATATATACAAACAGCAAGCCTCTTATTACATCACTCTATAACCATCGAGAACATTTATGTCACAATTATTTTATTATCTTCTTACACCACAATAACTCCCATACATGAAGAGAAGAGATGACATTAAACTATTTCTCACCCTTAACTTGTTTTACTTGTTTCTCCACATGTTTAGTAGTTGTGATGGCTAAATGAAGAAGAAATGTGTATAGTTCCGGCTCTGCATTGTTGGTCGAGCGCATATACAGAGATACCTAGTGTATCTCTTCAGTAAGACTTGTCTACAGTAATTGTGTAATCCTGGTGAAAGACAAGGGCTTGCCTGCTAAAACATACAAATCCATGTGAAGGTCAATTGTTCATGTTCTTTAACAGAGTTGGGCTATGTTTACACTAAGCAAAAAAGAAAAGGCTGGCGCTTTTTCTTTTTAAAATGATGTTCGTTATTACCGCATTTCAATTGGCCTCAATGAAATGCAAATGCACAATGAAATGTCCAATGCACAGTGTCTGAAAGCGGATGAAAGCATAGGGCGAAGGGGGGCGCAGGGTAGCGGATGAAAGCACAAGGCAGATTGCGGGTGGTGCCAGCGAGCAGATGAAAGCACAGGGCAGGCTGGGGGTGGGGGAAATGAATTGTGCCACAGATGAAAGCAAAGAAAGGGATCTGTTATTTATTACATGTAATTTCTACATATACTGTGCCTCCTGCTGAACTCTTTAGGTATAGACCAGGGTCGTGACATCACATTTTTTTTTTTTTTTTTTTTAAGAGAAGTTGAAGCCTGCCTGATTTATTAAATTGAGGGAAATAGCACTATATGTGCATCTCCCATAATCAGTGTACATTAGAAATTTGTCTAACTTTGCTTATGAAAGAAGATATTAAAAAAATTGATTTTGGCCGGAGTTCTCCTTCAAATAATGGACGTTGTCTTCGCGGACGTCAAAATAATGATCATGACAATTATTTTTGGACATCTTTTGCAAACAATCACAGCAAAACACGGACGTGGATTGCCTGTAACTGACTTCTCCCCCCGCCCAGGCAGCATCTGTGATAAGATGCTGGGAGCGGGGGAACAGCACAGATATGGACCACCTGTAATGACAGAGCAGCGTGGTGCATATCTGTACAGTTCCTCCGCTCCCAGCATCTAACTACAGATGCTGCCGGGGTGGGAAGAGAAGTCCGTTACAGGCATTCCACGTCCGTGTTCCGTGCGAAACGCGGAACATGTGAATGCAGCCTTAGTTGACTATGTTTAGAGCCTCCATTGCAGATACCATCACATTTGATAGAAAAAATAGTGCAGGATGCAGCCTTATTTTGAGGGCGGCATTTTTAACAATGGAACCTGACGGACCAAACTAAAAGCCACTGGTGTCTGACGAATGAGGGATCTGTCATAGCTTCAATGCAGTTTTTCTGTTGCTGGAATAAAGAGCACACATGTTATTTACATAAGCAAGTGAACTCTAGTTCCAAATGGACTGTGGACTCCGTCATATTCCATCTGCTTAGCTTACGGAGGGAATCTGGCTAGATATCCGTGCTCTTGTTGACACCTTTTATATTAGAAAAGTGCTGGTGGCATACATCACCGACGGGCTACTAATATTTGTGCCCCCTGTATTATCTATCAGCAGGTGGCTATCATTTCTTAGTATATTGTCTCCTAACAGTTTTCTCCCGTTTTATTAATATATTTTCTAAATTATATTACAGGAAAGTACACATATTGTGTGCTTAAAGTGTCACTGTTGTTATAACTTTCAAAATCTAAATCAACAGTAGATGTGATATAAAGCAAATTTGCAATATACGTTCATTTTTTTTTTTTTTTTTTTTTTTGCTGTTATCCTGCTGTAAAACAAAGCTGAACTTACCAGAAATCCAGGTCCAGTCTCCTCAAGGCAGATTTTCTGACTTGTGCTGGTTGAAAAAGAATTAAACACATGAATTCCGGCCAGTACACAGAGTCCTGGCTCAATGTGTCCATCAACCACATGACTGCCTTCTCTCTGTGAGCGCTCAGATGGCCTGGGATACACAGGACTTCCTGTTTTCTGTCTGTTTCCTGTTTCTTGAGAAAAAAAAACAGACAAAAAACAAGAAGTACCGTGTTCTCCAAGATAACAAAAAAAAATAAAAATAAAATAAAATAATGAATGTAAATTGCAAACTTGCTTTATATCACTTCTACTGTTGATTTAGATTTTGAAAGTTATAACGACAGAAACACTTTAATATATTGTGGTAATGTTGCACAGCTCAATCACACTCTGTTGTGAAACAGCCATTAAAACAACAATAAAACAACTGAGTTCAGTGATTGTTGTGTTTTGTTTGTCTATTTTTTATTGCCCCCGGTAGCCAGAATCCTACTCCACACTGACAAGGGGAAAATACCCTGAAACTGCAGTCTGTGGATGGATGCCTGCCTTGGTAACCCTTGTCTTATGTCGTTATACTCGCCACAGAGTTAGACTTTGACTTTTAGGGACCACCCTGGTGTTTCTCTATTTAGGTTCCAAAGCTCGCAACAGCGTGAGGACCTGAGGGACTACGTATCAGGGTGGTTTGGTGTTTTCCCCACTAGGAGGCACCCCTTGGTAACAGGCTTCCTTTTCTAGAGAGAGGGATATCTCGCTATTCCCGTGTTTTGAGACTCGCAACTGAGGCTCCACGTACCTCTTCTTTGCATATTGAAATTTTGTAGGGGACAATCAGTGGAGACTCGTAAATGAGTACTTCATTGGATTTTTTCGCTGTTCTCCCTGAGTTCAGTGATTGTTGTGTTTTGTTGGTCTATTTTTTATTGCCCCAGTAGCCAGAATCCTGCTCCACACTGATGAGGGGCAAATACCCCGAAACTGCAGTCTGTGGATGGATGCCTAGCCTTGGTAACCCTTGTCTTATGTCATTATACTCGCCATAAAGTTAGACTTTGACTTACAGGGGCCACCCTGGTGTTTCCCTATTTAGGTCCCAAAGCTTGCAACAGAGTGAGGACCTGAGTGACTACGTATCAGGGTGGTTTGGTGCTCTCCCCACTAGGAGGCACCCCTTGGTAACAGGCTTCCTTCTCTGGAGAGAGGGATATCTGGCTATTCCCGTGTTTTGAGACTCGTAACAGAGGCTCCACGGACCGCTTCTTTCCATAAACAATGAAACAACCACTGGGAGTTACCAGATTTTCAATTACCGTGGCTGATTTGCAGAGGAGCGGACGCCAGAGATTAAGTGTTTTCATAATTTCTGTATTGTTATTTGATGACATAAGAGCATATGACTCATCTAGAGTCTTAGTAAAGATCTTATGTCCCCATGATGGTAGTGAGACATACAATGAAGGTGAACTAGTTACCTATTTATAGGTAACTTGCACAAGAGTTCGTGACTAAGTGTGAAATACGAGCTTCCAGCATTCCTTACTGGTTCTATTGATGACCAGTCTCAGCACGGGATTGGCCGAGCAATCATTACTGACATTTATACAACACATGAAAAGCTGGACAAAGGCTTGGTCTGTGATGTGATCTATCTATCTCTACCATCTATCTATCTATCTATCTATCTATCTATCTAGTCCACAGAAATCCGCAGCACTCCAACATGTGATAAGAAAATTTATTCCATCAACACAGGTACAAAAATGGCGACGTTTCGACCCTCTCACAGGGTCATTCTCAGGCCGTCCCTGTGAGAGGGTCGAAACGTCGCCATTTTTGTACCTGTGTTGATGGAGTAAATTTTCTTATCACATGTTGGAGTGCTGCGGATTTCTGTGGACTGTGTTTGGGATCCCTGGCCAAGGGACTTTCTTCGCTGGCACCCACGTCTTTGCCCCCGGATGTGCGGCTTTTTTCTGTGCTATCTATCTATCTATCTTAGCTAGGAGGAAAGGGTGTGAAAGTCGGCACTCCTGGACGTAGAAATATAAAGTTTAACTTTTATTCGTGCATATTAAAATTCGATGGTGGGCATAGCAGGACCTACGCGTTTCGCGCTACTGCGCTTAATCATGGTCTAATGTTAAATTAATCTCTTAACGAATAAAAACAGGTGACCAACCAATGAAAAGATGCCTACATCATGGATCATGTGCCTGAGCAGCACAGGTGTAGCATGAATACAACTTCCACTCATTACATATATATTTGGATAAATCCTAAAACACTTATGGAGTGAAAGTGCATGCTAGGTTGTGAAAAGAATTTTAGAAATAATGATAAAGTAGGTCATTTTTGTAGTTAAGACCTTTGGGATACCTGGTATATAAACGAAAAATCATTTCTGCTTCCTTATGAAAAACCTGTTTGTGCCAGTCACCTCCTCTCGGTGGTTTTTTAACCCTTATGATGGCATGTGTACTAAAGGTGCTGACATCCCCTCTGTGTGTCTCAATAAAATGTTTCGCCGCCCCTGATACGTTGGTCTTGTGTTGCTTCCTGATGCTTGTGAGATGTTCACTAATGCGTTGTTTATATTTTCTTATAGTACATCCCACATAAGACAAATTGCAAGTAGTGCAGTTGATAATGTAAATTACATGATCACTATTGCAATTCAGGAAGTCACTGATCTCATAAGTTCTTTCCCTAGAACTGAAAGTTCCTTTGTTATGAGTCACAAACTTGCAAATCGGGCAACGTGTATCTCCGCATCTATAGCAGCCCGTAAGCCTACGGCTGGTTTGTGGTGTCTCTGGGTGCAGCATACTTGGTGACAAAAGATCCCCTAGCGATCTGCCTCTGCGTGGTACGCATCTAAAACCCTGATTCAAGATCTCGGACAGGGTTTCATCCTGACGTAAGATGGAAATATTTTTCCTGAGGATGTCTATAATTTGTTTGTATTGAGGTGAGTATGCAGTAGAAAATGTTATCGGAGTGGGTAACTCCTGTACACTTTGTGCATTGCTGGCAGATTTTGAAAGCAATGAATCACGGTTTTTGGTAGCAACAATGCTTTGGGCTCTACGTATTATTTGTCTGCTATAGCCCCTCTTGGCTAAGCGGGTTGCGGTTTCTTTGCATTGTGTATCAAAAACCGTGCTGTCTGAACAGATGCGCTTTACCCTTGTAAACTCCCTTACTGGAATAGCCTGTATGGTGTGAAGGGGGTGTTCACTCGTAGCGTGTAATATAATGTTTCCCGCAGTGGGCTTCCGGAAAACTGAAGTAGTGACAGCTTTTTTGGGAGCCGAAGCCTGTAAATTAATGTCCAAAAAGGTAATTTCTGTTTTGTGGAAATGATGGGTAAAAGATAAATCAAGTACATTATTATTTATATGCTGGACAAACTGACGTGCCTCCTCCTCCTCACCTCCCCAAACCAATAGCAGGTCATCTATGAAACGGATATACCATTTAATGTGGTGGAGAAATGGATTTGTTGGGGTGAAGATGAACTGCTTCTCCCACCAGACCATATAGAGACCTGCTAAAGTTGGGGAGAACCTGGCCCCCATAGGGGCTCCCTTGGTCTGCAAGAAGAATTCATTGTTAAAAGAAAAATAATTATGTTTCAATAAATATGTGGTTAAGTCAACAATGAATTCCTTTAGCTCATGACTATACCTACTATATTTGTACAAATGATGTGACAAAGCTGTAATGGCTAAGTCATGAGGTATAGACAAATATAAAGCTGTCACGTCACAACTCAACCAGGAAAGATTGGGGTTCCACACAAAATTTTTGAAAATGTTTAACACTGAGCCTGAGTCCTTCAGATACCCTGGTACTCTCACTACCAGGGGCTGAAGTAATGAATCCAACCACGCACATACCCTTTCATTAAGGGAGCCAACCCCCGAAATGATGGGACGTAAAGGAGGGGGGTTGGCTCCCTTATGAATTTTGGGAAGACCATAAAAGATTGGCAAGGTGGGATTGGTAGGGACAAAATAGTTGTATTGTTTTTCCTCCATTGTGCCCAATGCTATTCCCTCCTGGACTATGTTAGACAAGGTCTCTCTGAACGTCACAGTGGGATCAGACTGTAGTCTGCGGTAGGTGGTAACATTATTGAGGATTTCATAGGCACTATCGCAATAGGACATGCGATCGAGTAGTACAATCTTTCCACCCTTGTCGACCATTTTGATTATCAAATTTTTATTGGCCTGAAGTTCCTTTATTGCATTTCTCTCCCGGTTTGTTATGTTATTTTGAATGGAATTGATGGATAGTTTCTTTAAGTTTCGTTCCATGGCGTATTGGAAATGATCCAGCGCCTCAACACGGGATTTGAACGGGTAAAAAGAAGGATTGGATGCCATGGTAGGTACGTTGTGTATTTGTTCCTGCTGTTCGGTTTCACCATCTATGCCAAGCTCAATTAACTGTAACAGGTCCACCCACCTGATCCTGGAAGAGTAAATCCACAAATTCATTGTTTGCTATTTCATGTTCCTTCATGAGTATGGAAGAAGGCTCTAAGCAGGAGTAAAAGAAATGTCTTTTAATTGTAAGTAATCTGGCAAAACGATTAATGTCCATAAGGGTACGAAACATGTCAAAATGGCTTGATGGCACAAAAGTGAGACCCTTTTTAAAAATATTAATTGTATCTATCTATCTATCTATCTATCTCTCTATCTATCATCTCCTTTCTATCTCTACTATCTATCTATCTATCTATCTATCTATCTATCTATCTATCTCCTTACCAGGGGTGTAACTACCACTATAGCAGCCATAGCAGCTGCTATGGGGCCCACCACATCAGGAGGGCCCCATTGCCCACTCCTGCAATACACTGGGCCTGTTGAGCTGTCATAATTTGCAGCACCAGGTGGACAGCTTAGGGTCAGTCGGGAAGGAAGGGGGGGCATCTATCTATATCTATCTATCTATCTATCTATCTATCTATCTATCTATCTGTCAACTGCCATTTTTTAAGTATTATCACACTTCCAATATTGCTGAGAAAATAAGTTTATTTGTAAACAACATAGCATAAATATTTACACTTAGGATTTTGTGCAATAACCCTGATTTTCGATCTGCATGCTTTCCACCGGATATACATTGCTGTTGGGTAACTTTACGCTTGTGGTTTGTGAACAATAAGCAATAAACATTAATCAAACCATCTACAATGTTATCCTGAAAAAAATTTTTTTACTTCCTTTTGTCCAACCCTGACAATAGTTTTTTTTTCAATAGCGCAATGTCCCATGTAACCCAGCCAGGTCAATCAAGGTATAGATGAAGGCCTATATTTTTTAGCTGTCTAGATTTGCATTTCATACCTGCGCTGGCATAGTGGGAGATCAGCTGTCAGTATGACAAACGGGCTCTACCTGGGAAACAACCTGGGGTGAAGTATCCTTGGATTAAGAGCAGCTATCTGACGGTACAAGTGGCTTGTGTGTGTGTGTGTGTGTGTGTGGGGGGGGGGGGGGGTAGATTGTGGATCCTGAGTTGCTTTAAAGACTCAGGTTTTCAAAGGCCTTTAGGTCAGGGTTACGCAAAAGGAAGTCCATTTTTTTTCAAGGATAACATTGTACATGGTTTGATTCATGTGTCCTTCACAACAATAAATCTGCACTATTTAACCTTGCTGAAACCCCCCCACTTCCACATCGACCCTGCACCAAATTTCACTTTGGCTGCAAGACACTCTATGTCTTCGTCTAACCATTACGTGACCAGGTGTTGAGCAAAACTGACTTTGCAATTCATCATAAAAGATAAACTTACTTCAGTCCTCTTGCTTTTTATTGCTTCATCAGTGATGAAAGGCCATTATTAGCCGTGTATGATTTCCGCCCTGCCTCTAGGACCATAATTTGACCTGTCTCGATCTGCATTATATACCTGTGCTGGCATAGTGGGAGATCATCTGTCAATATGACAAACGGGCTCTCGATGAAACTACCCGGGGTGGAGAATCCTGCGCTTCGGATAGTTTAACCTTGTACATGCCGCTGTAAAATGTATGTATGTATCTATCTATCTATCTATCTATCTATCTATCTATCTATCTCTCTATCTCTCTATCATCTCCTTTCTATCTCTACTATCTATCTATCTATCTATCTATCTATCTATCTATCTATCTATCTATCTATCTCCTTTCTATCTCTACTATCTATCTATCTATCTATCTATCTATCTATCTATCTATCTATCTATCTATCTATCTATCTATCTATCTATCTATCTATCTCCTTACCAGGGGTGTAACTACCACTATAGCAGCCATAGCAGCTGCTATGGGGCCCACCACATCAGGAGGGCCCCATTGCCCACTCCTGCAATACACTGGGCCTGTTGAGCTGTCATAATTTGCAGCACCAGGTGGACAGCTTAGGGTCAGTCGGGAAGGAAGGGGGGGCATCTATCTATCTATCTATATCTATCTATCTATCTATCTATCTATCTGTCAACTGCCATTTTTTAAGTATTATCACACTTCCAATATTGCTGAGAAAATAAGTTTATTTGTAAACAACATAGCATAAATATTTACACTTAGGATTTTGTGCAATAACCCTGATTTTCGATCTGCATGCTTTCCACCGGATATACATTGCTGTTGGGTAACTTTACGCTTGTGGTTTGTGAACAATAAGCAATAAACATTAATCAAACCATCTACAATGTTATCCTGAAAATTTTTTTTTTACTTCCTTTTGTCCAACCCTGACAATGGTTTTTTTTTCAATAGCGCAATGTCCCATGTAACCCAGCCAGGTCAATCAAGGTATAGATGAAGGCCTATATTTTTTAGCTGTCTAGATTTGCATTTCATACCTGCGCTGGCATAGTGGGAGATCAGCTGTCAGTATGACAAACGGGCTCTACCTGGGAAACAACCTGGGGTGAAGTATCCTTGGATTAAGAGCAGCTATCTGACGGTACAAGTGGCTTGTGTGTGTGTGTGTGTGTGTGTGTGGGGGGGGGGGGGGGGTAGATTGTGGATCCTGAGTCGCTTTAAAGACTCAGGTTTTCAATGGCCTTTAGGTCAGGGTTACGCAAAAGGAAGTCCATTTTTTTTTCAGGGATAACATTGTACATGGTTTGATTCATGTGTCCTTCACAACAATAAATCTGCACTATTTAACCTTGCTGAAACCCCCCCACTTCATCATCGACCCTGCACCAAATTTCACTTTGGCTGCAAGACATTATAGCTTGTAGACCTCTCTATGTCTTCGTCTAACCCTTACGTGATCTGGTGTTGAGCAAAACTGACTTTGCAATTCATCATAAAAAATAAACTTACTTCAGTCCTCTTGCTTTTTATTGCTTCATCAGTGATGAAAGGCCATTATTAGCCGTGTATGATTTCCGCCCTGCCTCTAGGACCATAATTTGACCTGTCTCGATCTGCATTATATACCTGTGCTGGTATAGTGGGAGATCATCTGTCAGTATGACAAACGGGCTCTCGATGAAACTACCCGGGGTGGAGAATCCTGCGCTTCGGATAGTTTAACCTTGTACATGCCGCTGTAAAATGGGTTCCAATTGTGGGATAATGTTATACTATTGAAAATCCACCAGTAAGATTTCTGGATTCCAGTCATCATCATCTCATCTCCAGTCAAGGCCCCCGGCCCTACCATGGATATGCTTCTACACAGCCATGTTAGATGCATGGCTGAGTAGATAGCCTGCCAGCATAATGCTGACATACACAATACACTGCACTACATTGGTACTGCAGTGTATTGTATTAGTGATCACTAGATCACCGGTAAATGTTAACAAAAAAAAAATAATTAACAAATAATGTTAAATACAAATGTAATAAAAATGCCCCATTCTACCTTTCAAATATACCCTATACAAAATATATAGTTACAAAAAAAAAAGAATAAAAAAAAATATACAAATATATATATATATATATATATATATATATATATATATGTGTCAAAAAGTCATATATATGTAAAAATTGGCATCAATAAAAACTACACATCTTCCCACGAAAAATGCCCCTGGGTAGGATCTCTCCTATTCATCACTGTGCACATGAGCTTTAACGATCCAGCACATGTGCAGTGTTCAGACAAGTAGTGATTAGGAGAAATTCTGTCTGGGACATTCCTAATGATGAGGAACATGGGTAGGAGGAATGGAGGAGCTGTGCAAGCCTAGGGCACAGACACTGTAGGCCACGCCAGTTTGACACAGGGCTGCAAGTTTAAAAGTTGTTTTTTAGGACAATAACTGCATCACCTGCCGAGTGGATCCCAGGATAGATCTTGGATTAAAAGCAGCTATCCGACTCTCGATGAAACTACCCGGGGTGGAGAATCCTGCGCTTCGGATAGTTTAACTTGTTACATGCCGCTGTAAAATAACTGTGGCATGTAACGGGTTCCAATTGTGGGATAATGTTATACTTATCAATTGGAAATCCACCAGCGAAATTTATGGCTTCCAGTCATCATCTTATCTCCAGTTAAGGCCCCCCGCCCTACCATGGATATGCTTGCCTGTCAGCATAATGCTGACATACACAATACACAGCACTACAATGGTATTGCAGTGTATTGTATCAGTGATCAGTAGATCACTGTTTTTTTTTTGTTTTTTTTTTGGGGGGGGGGGCAGATTGTGGTTTCTGAGTCGCTTTAAACACATTCCAAAGGTTTTCAATGGTCTTTAGGTCTGAAGGTTGGGCAGACATGGCAGGGCCTTGATCTATGCCTTGATTGACCTGGTTGTGTTGCATGGGACATTATCCTGTTAAAAGAAAAACTATTTCAGGGTTGGGATAAAGGAAGTACATTTTTTTCCAGGATAACATTGTACAGGGTTTGATTCATGTGTACTTTACAACAATAAATCTGCACTATTTTAGCCTTGCTGAACCCCCCCCCCCCCACACACACACACTTTAACATCGACCCTGCACCGAATTTCACTATGGCTGCAAGACACTATGGCTTGTAGGCCTCTCTATGTCTTCGTCTAACCATTACGTGACCTGATGTTGAGCAAAACTGACTTTGCAATTCATCATAAAAGATAAACTTAGTCCAGTCTTCTTGCTATTTATTGCTTCTCAGTAGTGATGATCGAATACTGTTCGATCGAATAGATATTCGATCGAATAGTGAATATTCGATATTCGTACTAATATCCCGCGAATATTCGATAAATATTCGATAAGCGTTCAAATCCCCCAGCTTCCGGTTTTACCCTCCAAATGGTCAAATAGATGTTTTTCACTAATCGAATATTTGTTCCCATAGACTTTAATGGGATCGAATATTCGAACGAATATTCGAATATTCGCGGGATATTCGTACGAATATCGAATATTCGAATATCTCACTATTCGCTCATCACTACTTCTCAGGGATGAAAGGCCATTATTAGCTGTGTATGATTTCCGCCCTGCCTCTAGGGGCATAATTTGAGCTGTCTGGATCTGCATTTCATACCTGCTCTGGCATAGTGGGAGATCATCTGTCAATATGACAAACTGGCTCTCGATGAAACTACCCGGGGTGGAGAATCCTGCGCTTCGGATAGTTTAACTTGTTACGTGCAGCTGTAAAATAACTGCGGCATGTGACGGGTTCCAATGGTGGGATAGTGTTATACTTATCAATTGGAAATCCACCAGCGAAATTTCTGGCTTCCAATCATCATCATCTCATCTCCAGTCATAGATATGCTTCTACACAGCCATGTCAGATGCCTAAATGAGTGGATTACCTGTCAGGATGAAGCTGACATACACAATACATGGCACTACAATGGTATCATAGTGTATTGTATTAGTGATCAATAGATCACTTGTTATTGTTAACAAAAATAAATAAATAAAGTGTAAAATAAAAAATGCCCCATCCTACCTTTCAAATAATAAAATTTCATTTTATTCCCTATACAAAGTATATAGTTACAAAATAATAATAATAATAATTATACATGTTTGGTATTGATAAGTCTTTTCATAAGTCCATAATGTGTTTTGTCAATCCACCTTAAAAAAACAACATAAAAGAGATAAAAACAGCATATACCGTGTTTCCCCGAAAATAAGACATCCTCCTAAAATAAGACACCCCAACTAGCCTACTAATTAACCTAAAATAGGGCATCCTATCTGACGGTACAAGTGGTTTGTGTGTGTGTGTGTGTGTGTGTGGGGGGGGTGTAGATTGTGGATTCTGAGTCGCTTTAAAGACTCAGGTTTTCAATGGCCTTTAGGTCTGAAGATTGGGCAGGCATGGCAGGGCCTTGATCTAGTCCTTCATCTATACCTTGATTGACCTGGCTGTGTTACAAGGGACAAAAAAAAATTTGGTCAGAGTTACGCAAAAGGAAGTACATTATTTTTTCAAGGATAACATTGTACATGGTTTGATTCATGTGTCCTTCACAACAAAAAATCTGCACTATTTAACCATGCTGAAAACCCCCCACTTCATCATCGACCCTGCACCGAATTTCACTATGGGTGCAAGACACTATAGCTTGTAGGTCTCTCTGTGTCTTCGTCTAACCATTACGTGACCAGGTGTTGAGCAAAAAGATAAACTTACTTCAGTCCTCTTGCTTTTTATTGCTTCATCAGTGATGAAAGGCCATTATTAGCCGTGTATGATTTCCGCCCTGCCTCTAGGACCATAATTTGACCTGTCTGGATCTGCATTATATACCTGTGCTGGCACAGTGGGAGATCATCTGTCAATATGACAAACGGGCTCTCGATGAAACTACCCGGGGTGGAGAATCCTGCGCTTTGGATATTTTAACCTTGTACATGCCGCTGTAAGATAACTGCATACTGGTTCTGAGGAAGGGATAGTCTTTTCCCGAAACATGTTAACCTCATGCTTTGTTTTGTAAATAAATCCTCTAATATCTTAACTATCGGAATCCTGTGATGGTCCTACGGTAGCAGCGCTGGAGTCACTGTACCTGTGTTTTTTATCACTTTCTCTGTAAGATAACTGCGGCATGTAACGGGTTCCAATTGTGGGATAATGTTATACTTATTAATTGGAAATCCACCAGTAAGACCAGTCATCATCATCTTATCTCCAGTAAAGGCCCCCGGCCCTACCATGGATATGCTTCTACACAGCCATGTTAGATGCATAGCTGAGTAGATTGCCTGTCAGCATAATGCTGACTTCCCTGTCGTCCTGTTAGCATCACAACGGATGGGGTGTCTCCATGGGCTCGCAGGACGAGAGGAAATTTAATGATTAAACACTTAAGACTCCACCCCCAGTATCCATATAGCCTTCCCGGTCCCGGATACCTCAGTTTTTTCTTTCCTCCTTTTCTTGCAGGGCTGAGGACGTGTGCGGGAATCAGAGGCCCGGGAGCTGGGGCCCTGATTCCTGTTCGGGAGGTGGCTGCTTGTCCGCCACCTCCGTGTAGGCGGAAGTAGGTCTGACGTCACTTCCGCCTGTTTGCCGTGCGACAGGTCTCCACTCATGGCGGGCACCATTTTGTTGGAGTCCGGTTATGAATAACACTGCCGATATCCAGCAGTGTTATACTTTTCTTTTGGAAACTATATGGGGGAAGTTCCCTGTCCAGTAGCTCCCCTGCGCCTGTTTATGGGGACATACTGTCAGAGCTAAAAAATAAAAGCGCCCATTTTAAGTTCCCCTGAACGCTGGAATCTTGCTGTCTGTTTATCCTGAGAGGGTGGACTACAGCTTTGGGTCAGCTCTTAAACGATCTTCTCTGCAGCCTGTGAGCAACATTACTACAGTAAGGTACAGAAGTTTAGAGCTGGTGGTATGTTCCTTTTTTGCTTGGTATATAAATTTTAATAAGGTTCTACAGATGTCTTCTAGAGAGGGATCCAAGGAAAACTCTGCGAAGTCAGTCAGTAAACGTAGACATCTTACCTGCTACCTTTGTGGTAAGTGACGTAGGATGTCTTATCCGATCATCCTGCCAGGATTTGTTTAATATTATGTTCTTTCTTTAAAGAAACCACTACCTGACGGATGGGAGTATCTGAAGTGTCAGGAGTGTAGATCCCATCCTGTGGACAGAGAACCGGACGTACAGGATGTTGTGGTGTGGGTCAAGGATTACGTAGCGCAGTCTATGAGCGGTCTACAACAATCCATTGAGGACCTAAAAAGCTCCTTTCAGCGTCAGTAAGGCATATGGGAGCGAAGTCGGTGCGAGAAGGTTTGTTACTCATTTTTCTCCTCCCTTCTTTTAAAAAGCCGTAAGAGACCCAGAAGAGGTTCCCCGGGGGGAACAAAATATACCGTAATTGATGAAGTCGAGTCCTCAGATGATGATGATGATGATGAAGATCTGAGAGCTATGCGTTTCTATTTTCCAGCAGAGAAAAGCTCTAAGCTTATTAGGGCTGTAAGAGCTCAAAACCAACCGGAGGAGGATGGAGAGGTGCCCTCTACCTCCACTGAGAGGGCCTTTGACATAGAGGATCCTATCCTTAATATGATTACTAATAAATGGCAGAAGCCTGAAAAGGCGCCTGTCCTTTCTCGCAGATTTAAAAAGATTTTTGTTCTAGCGGAAGAGAAGTCTAAATCCTGGGTTCAGCCTCCTAAGGTGGATGTGGCCATTGCTAAGATTTCTAAGAGGACTCTTGTCCCAGCAGAAGACAGATCAAGCTTGAAGGATCCTATTCACCGCCGCATGGAAGTGTCCTACAAAAGAGCATATTCTGCAGCTTCTGCTCAGATGGCAGTAGCCAATTTTTCATATGAAGTTGGAAGGGCACTTAGGAAATGGCTGATGAAGGTGCAGGATGACATTGAGAATGGAACCAGGAGGGATGATATCTTATCATCATTTAAGAACATCAACATGGGGATAGATTTCCTTTGTGACGCCGCATCTCAGCAGGTGAGACTTGCTGCTAGGTCCATGGAATTAGCAACTGCAGGCCGTAGAGCTTTTGGCTCCGCCCTTGGTCAGGTGATTGTCCCTCAAATTTTTTTCTTTGTAACCTGGAGTATATTCCAGGTCGCCTCTTTGGGGAGGAGTTAGACAAATTAATGCTTGATTTGTCTGACAAGAAGGGGAAGTCTCTTCCTTATACTCAAAAAGCTCCTTCCCGCAGACCATTCAGGAGGGATAGAACACCTCAAAGGGTTAGGCAATTCCGCTACTCTACAAGAGGGAGAGGCTATGCCACTAAAAAAGGTCCATCTAGGCAACCTCCTAAGGGAGGAGCCAAAAAGTCAGATTTTTGACGGTTCAGATATTCCGGTAGAAGGTCGTCTTACTTTCTTTTCAGAAACTTGGGAAGCCAGGATCAAAGATCCGTGGGTTTTAAATCTCGTACGGGAGGGTTACTCCCTGTCCTTGGAAAACCTACCTCCGGGAAGATTTTTGATTTCTCGTCCTCCTCCACCTCCCAGGGGAGATATTTTGGAAGAAGAAATTCTATCTTTAATTTCAAAAGCAGCTCTGGAGGATGTTTCCCCAGAAGAATGGGGGAAAGGAGTGTATTCTCCAGTTTTCTTAGTCCCCAAGCCCTCAGGGAAATGGAGATTAATTATCGACCTCAGATTTCTGAATCAGTTCATCGTGAAGAAAAAATTCAGGATGGACACAAAAAGGTCAGTTTATCAGGTAATCCTCAGGGAAGATTTTTTTGCCTCCCTAGACTTACAGGATGCGTACTTTCACATCCCTATATGGCCTCCTCACCGGAAGTATCTCAGAATAGCAGTACAAATAGACAGTCAACTTCGTCATCTACAGTTCAAAGTTCTACCTTTCGGCATAACCACAGCTCCCTTTGTGTTTACCAAAGTGGTATCCTTGGTGGTAGCGGAACTTCGTCTACAGGGAATCAGAGTCATTCCGTATTTAGACGACTGGCTCATCATGGCGGCCACGGCAGACCTCCTAAGCACGCAGATCTCGTCGGTTCTTCTTTTTCTTCAGTCCCTAGGATCATCAACCGAGAGAAGTCAGAAATGATACCAGCCACAACCAGAACTTTTCTAGGGTTTGTCATAGATACAGTCCAGATGAAGATTTTTCTCTCTCCTCAGCGGAAGATGAGAATTTACAAAGGGTGCAACTTTCTGTCCAGCCCCAGGCCTGTTCCTATCAGGACAATAATGCGTTTTCTAGGTCTTCTGTCCTCGGCCGTGGATGCGGTACCTTGGGCACTCTGGCATATGAGAACAATTCAACTCCAGGTGCTAAGATCGTGGGACAGAGACCTAGCAACTCTAGATTCCAAAATAAGTCTTTCTCCCGAAAGCAGAAGATCCCTTTTTTGGTGGAAAGACCTCAGGGACGGTGTGGATATAGAGGAACCGGGATGGAATATACTTATCACGGATGTTTCAGGGACAGGCTGGGGAGCTTACCTACAGGATCTACAAGTTTCAGGCACTTGGGAGTTGGAGGAATCTCAATTCTCCTCAAATGTTCGGGAACTGAGGGCAATCTTCAATGCCCTCTGCCACTTCGCTCCTTACCTTCTTCACAAGGCAGTGAAGATTCGAACAGACAATATTGCTACATGTTTGTTACATAAAAGAAGGCACCAGATCTCGCTCACTTCAGAACGAAGTAGAGATCTTTACCTGGGTGGAGGGGAGGATAACCAGGTTATCTGCAACCCACATAAAAGGGGAACAGAATATCTTGGCGGATTGCCTCAGTCGGGGATTGACAATTCCAGGGGAATGGTGTCTTCATCCAGAAATCTTCAGCCAGATCGTACAGAAATGGGGATTACCTCAGATAGACCTGATGGCAACAAGAAGCAATGCCAGACTCCCGAAATTCTGTTCCCTTTACAGCAGGGACAGCCCAGTGGTGGTGGATGCGATGACCATACAATGGAACTTCAACCTAGCCTACATCTTCCCGCCTGTGGCAATGATACCGAGGGTATTGAAGAAGATCAGGCAGGATCAAGCGTCCACAATTGCCCTAATGCCGTTTTGGCCGAAGAGAGCCTGGTTTTCCATGCTGATGTTGATGAGTCAGGGGAACTATTGGAGGTTACCCCTTTGGCAGGATCTGGTAACACAGAACAGTCACACATGCAAGAGCCTGAAGGCCTTCAATCTCACAGCATGGAGACTTCAGAGCCCGTTTTGAGACCTGCAGGGTTCTGTACTAGAGTGTTGGAGACCCTTTCTCACTCTAGGGGTGAGGCGACTAACAAGTCCTATAAGAGGATTCGGAAGATATTCCACACTTGGGCTATGCAGAAAAAGATGGATCCAACATCCCCCTCCATTCCACACCTTCATGACTTCTTACAGGAGAGGTTTGATAAAGGGTTGAGACCCAGCTCGTTAAGAGTTCAAATTGCGGCCTTATTGGCTTGTTTGGGGAAAAGATTCTTCCATGTCCAGGAAGTGAAGGACTTTGTAAAGGCTACAGAAAGATTGAGACCTACGTTAGTCAAGCCAGTCTCATCCTGGGATCTCGGTATGGTTCTGAAACAATTGTGCGTACCACCCTTTGAACCTCTGCAAGACTTAAAATTCTTGTCACTTAAGGTCAGTTTCTTAGTGGCGATAACATCAGCCAAAAGGGTTGGAGAACTACAGGCGTTAGGTTCTTCAGAGCCATATATTTCTTTCCTCCAGGATAGCGTGATCATGCGACTACTACCCTCATTTAGACCTAAGGTACCAACCTTCTGCAATTTAAATCAGTCTATTGTGTTTCCAGCTTTCTCCCCAAAAGCTCAGGAGAAAGGGTCAGACTTTGTGTCATTGGATGTGGTCATGCAGTGTCCCAGAACATGCAGACTACTACTCCTATTATGGCCATTTCTATTGCTGTATCCATGCCTGTTCTGGTAAGTGTTTGCACTGCAACTGCTGCTGGTTTTCCCCTAGTATTCTCTAGTAATGTGCATTCTCATGTGTATTCTCATGTATTCCTGTGTATTATTGCATTGTACAGTGGTATGCAAGGCTGTTGATCACGTGACCTGTAACCATGGTTCCTCCAATGGCCGACTAGCTCTGGCCAGGAGCAACCATGTGACCTCCCACTTCCTCCTAACAAGTGAGTCTTCCCCCTGCTTCCAAGCAAGGAGGATGTGTGTCGTCCCTCTCCTGCCTCAGAGGAGTTGGGCTTCTTCTCTGCAGCTCCCACTTCACCACTAGAAGTGTGGATTAGGTGCTCTGCTATATTCCAGTCTTCGGCTGTATCTGCCTGCTCAAGTGATCGGAGTCTTCTCTCTCATCTGGGTGTCATTCCGTTATCTCTCCTCATCGCTGCAAGGATTCACAGCAAGTATTATTCTCAAGCTAATCCACCCAGCACCGCTATTTCTCTCATACTCCTACTCCCATCATCCGGCACGTATGCTCACAGCCTATGCAGCACCACTCCTGCTTTATTTGTCAAAGCCTGCTATATACCCGGTTGCATCCGGACAGAACTGTTGCTACTAGTTACCTCATCTATAATAAAACCGCTGTTACTGAACCCTGGCATTGGTGTCCACTAACTGGTGCCCTGACTAAGTGCAGCGTAGAATCGCGTGCCCATCGTCACCCGCAGATTCCACAGACCGGCCCTGCAGCTGTGCCGCCCTCAGGCCTATACCGTGACAAGTATACACCCTGCAGCTGCCCAGGTCATTGCCCGCTCATAACACCAGCACTGCGGAAGTGGCCCCCAGGGGCCAGGGCATCGCATTTTTGGCGTCACGAACAGGATCTACCCGCCACGCGGTGTACCAGATCTACAGTTTAATATCGTCTCCAGAGACTGTGCTAAAATTGCCATGGGAGTTCTGATAACTGAGTCGCTGCACGGCTTGGACTGTACACAAAATGGCCGCTTCTTGCTGTTATTTCTACCTGCGCCATCCCCCGGTGACGAGGGGGTTAACTGCCATACGGCCGAGAAGCGGGAATTGCTTGGCGCCATTGATAATGACTGTGTCTCTCCTGATTGGCCGGCTGCTTCCACTGACGTCATTGTTGCTGGGCAGACTTTGGAGCCTGATCCTCCAGCCTGGCGCTCCTCCCCTTCCTGCTACAAGTTCCGGCCAGTGGAACGCAAGATGGCGGCCTATGAAGAGCACCTGCCTGCAGCCCCAGCGCTTGTGATGCCTACACTGCCTGAGAGTCTGCCTCTGCTCAATCCTGCGTGCCTGCTAATGCCGCTACCCTCCGACAGCGATATCAGTTGGGGCTCTACACCAGTCTCCAACGGTCCGGAGGAAGAGCCTGTCTCCATCGCCAGCGTCTCACCGGGATCTCGTTGCTCCAGCACTCCCGAGGTTGCCTTCTCCACAGGAGGATCGACCTCGCCAGAAAACGATGGATCCGTGAGTACCGGGGTTCCGGGCGCCCCTCTTCCTGCCTCTAGCCAGGGGGATAACTTTAAGGCCACCTGCTACGCCAGTCCCTGGAGGCTCCCCGGGCCCGGGACACCATCCCTGCCTCAGTGGGTGTTTGGGGACGACCCGGTTATCAAGAAGTTGGCGGATGAGATCAAGCAGGCCCTAACCTTGCTACCTCCGGTGGCTAAAGCCCCCCTCACCATGGCTACTACGGTGACTCCCCCTACCACTGCCGTGGCTAAAGCTGCGACCACCACCACTACCTACCATGTGGCCCCTACTGTCTCTCCTGTGACCACCGTGACCCCTAGCCTCGTGGTCACCACCGCACCAGATGAGGCTCCTGCTCCGGCTTCCTCCCGGTATTACCCCTGGGAGAAAAAGAGGGGTGCCACTTGGGGTCCTCCAGGACATTTCTGTTAAATGTCCTCCCAAAGGCTGAGTGCTATGACTGTTTATTTTTGTGTGGTTTCACCATTCCAGTTCCTGCAACGTTCAAGGTTCGTGCCTGGTCCTCCTGACCAAGTTCCCTGTACTAACCAGCCATGAGCTGATGGACACTTACAATAACAAAAGGTTCTCTAGTGCCTGTCCCAGAGCCTTTTACATGGACGATGTCTAATTGCCTAAAAGAGACTCTACCTAACAGAGACACTTAACCCATTCCTTCCTCATGCACTTTCCTGTGATTGTGTGTTCCACACAGAGTATTATTGCACTTATTTCATTATTGCATTTTTTTTTTCTACTATGGCATTTCAGTGTTATCAAAGTCTTTGTATTTCCTCCTCTGAGTAAGCAAAAGGTTACATAGATAGCCTCAGAGTAGAGTGCCTCTTTTGTAAAACAGTATATTTTTCCAGTGTCTAAGTCAGATAGCTCCTCCTCTGAGTAAGAGAAGTCAGGTTACATATACCTCAGAGAAAGCCTAGTTTATGTAGGAGTGTATTTTCTCATCCAGTCTCATTATTGTGTATTATTATCATATCTATAGCTGGAAAGATTTAGTTGAACCAGTTTGTATGCAGATTTTTCTCAGATTTTCATTCAGATTTCTCTCAGATTTTCATTCAGATTCATGTGAGCCAGTTCTCCTCAAGACCTCGCAGTATTTGTTGTCTGTTGTGTTTCCCTTCCTTTTTGTTTCCAGTATTTGTTCACCTCTGTCTTGTCCCAACACAGTAGTTATCACACATAGTCATACCTAACCTTCACACTTGTCCATACATATCGCACCTTGGATACCTTTTCGTGTGTTTGGCCTGTGGAGTGCTTGTGTGTGTGATTGAGTGGTATGAAAGGGAGCTCCCCATGTATGTTTGCTTTTATTATTTTGTTCTTTTCTCTTCCAGGTATCCAAGACACTACTCAGACACGCCAAGGTAGTACACAGGTCTTCACAGTTCTCTTTTCCAGTAGGGTAACACATTTAACAGAAAACCTACTGTCTAACTGGCTGGAATATTGAGGGTCACCCGCCAGCAGTTAAGTTGTCCTGGCTTACACGTCAGATGGTTCACGCACTAGCTACCTGGTCGCCAGAGTACGTTAGGCACCCCTAGGTGAAGTCCTGCCACTAGGGTTTCTCATCTTCTCTCTCTTCTCACCTGTGCCTTGGGCGTGGGAAACACACACCTCATCACACTCACTCTCATCATTCATTCCTGTTGTTTGATTGTCCAGTCTATTCATGTTTGCTGCCTTCTAGATTCGCCGAGGTCGGCTCAAACTTGCTAGGGAGGTATGCAGTGTCCCAGAACATGCAGACTACTACTCCTATTATGGCCATTTCTATTGCTGTATCCATGCCTGTTCTGGTAAGTGTTTGCACTGCAACTGCTGCTGGTTTTCCCCTAGTATTCTCTAGTAATGTGCATTCTCATGTGTATTCTCATGTATTCCTGTGTATTATTGCATTGTACAGTGGTATGCAAGGCTGTTGATCACGTGACCTGTAACCATGGTTCCTCCAATGGCCGACTAGCTCTGGCCAGGAGCAACCATGTGACCTCCCACTTCCTCCTAACAAGTGAGTCTTCCCCCTGCTTCCAAGCAAGGAGGATGTGTGTCGTCCCTCTCCTGCCTCAGAGGAGTTGGGCTTCTTCTCTGCAGCTCCCACTTCACCACTAGAAGTGTGGATTAGGTGCTCTGCTATATTCCAGTCTTCGGCTGTATCTGCCTGCTCAAGTGATCGGAGTCTTCTCTCTCATCTGGGTGTCATTCCGTTATCTCTCCTCATCGCTGCAAGGATTCACAGCAAGTATTATTCTCAAGCTAATCCACCCAGCACCGCTATTTCTCTCATACTCCTACTCCCATCATCCGGCACGTATGCTCACAGCCTATGCAGCACCACTCCTGCTTTATTTGTCAAAGCCTGCTATATACCCGGTTGCATCCGGACAGAACTGTTGCTACTAGTTACCTCATCTATAATAAAACCGCTGTTACTGAACCCTGGCATTGGTGTCCACTAACTGGTGCCCTGACTAAGTGCAGCGAAGAATCGCATGCCCATCGTCACCCGCAGATTCCACAGACCGGCCCTACAGCTGTGCTGCCCTCAGGCCTATACCGTGACAAGTATAACCCCTGCAGCTGCCCCGGTCATTGCCCGCTCATAACACCAGCACTGCGGAAGTGGCCCCCAGGGGCCAGGGCATCGCAGTCAGAGCTATTAAGGTTTATCTCGACAGAACAGCCGACTTCAGAAAGGAAGAAAACCTTTTTGTTACCTATCAGGGAAGATTCAGAGGCAAGAAAGCATCGAAACCATCCCTGTCCAGATGGATATGTGACTGTATCAGGATCTGTTACAGCGAAGCCGGGGTCCAGAATCCGGAATTTGCGGAGGCACATTCAACGAGATCGGTATCTACGTTCTAGGCGGAGAGATGCTCGGTGCCAATTGATAAAATATGTCTAGCAGTGACGTGGTCATCTCCGTTAACGTTTGTTAAACATTATCATTTGGATACGTTTCTGTCTGGTTGAACTGCGTTCGCCAGATCTGTCTTGAGTGCTGTAGCATTTGAGGGCCCTCCAGATGAGGGTACTTCTTGCTAAATCCCCACCCGTTGTGAGGCTAACAGGACGACAGAGAACTTAACATTTTGATGTTAATGTGTGTTCCATTAGTCCTGTTAGCATCACAAAGGTTCCCACCCTATTAGTATTTCTTTTCAATTAAACTGAGGTATCTGGGTCCGGGTAGGCTATATGGATACTGGGGGTGGAGTCTAAAGTGTTTAATCATTAAAATTCCTCTCGTCCTGCGAGCCCACAGGGGCGGAGACACCCCATCCGTTGTGATGCTAACAGGACTAATGGAACACACATTAACATCAAAATGTTAAGATACACAATAGATCAGTAGATCACTTGTAGATCACAAATCAGTAGATCACTTGTTAATGTTAACAAAAAAAAAAAAAAATTAACAAATCGTGTTAAATACAAATGTAATAAAAAAAAATGCCCCATCCTACCTTTCAAATATTAAAATTACATTTTATTCCCTATACAAAATATATAGTTACAAAAAAAAGAATTAAAAAATGTGTATATATATATATATATATATATATATATATATATATATTTATTTATTTATAAGTCCATGTCCATGTCGGGGGGGGGGGGGGGGGGTTAGATTGTGAGCTCTGAGTCGCTTTAAACACATTCCAAAGGTTTTCAATGGCCTTTAGGTCTGAAGATTGGGCAGGCATGAGAGGGCCTTGATCTAGTCCTTCATCTATTCCTTGATTGACCTAGCTGTGTTACATGGGACATCGTCCTGTAAGAAAAAACTATTTCATGGTTGGGCAAAAGGAAGTAAATTTTTTCCAGAATAACATTATAACAAAAAATCTGCACTATTTCCACTATCTCCACTTCATCATCGATACTGCACCAAATTTCACTATGGGTGCAAGACACTATGGCAGTACAAGCATTTTTTTTTTTTGGCGGGGAGGGGGCAAATTGTTCTGAGTCGCTTTAAACACATTCCAAAGGTTTTCAATGGTCTTTAGGTCTGAAGATTAGGCATACATGGCAGGGCCTTGATCTAGTCCTTCATCTATGCCTTGATTGACCTGGTTGTGTTGCATGGGACATTATCCTGTTAAAAGACAAACTATTTCAGGGTTGGGAAAAAGGAAGTACATTTTTTCAAGGATAACATTGTACAGGGTTTGATTCATGTGTACTAGAGATAAGCGAACCTGGAGCATTCTCGAGTCCATCCGAACCCGAACTTTCGGCATTTGATTATCGGTGGCTGCTGAAGTTGGATAAAGCCCTAAGGCTATGTGGAAAACATGGATATAGTCATTGGCTGTATCCATGTTTTCCAGACAACCTTAGAGCTTTATCCAACTTCAGCAGCCCCCGCTAATCAAATGCCGATCGTTCGGGTTCGGATGGACTCGAACCCGAACCCGGTTCGCTCATCTCTAATGTGTACTTTACAACAATAAATCTTCCGCGCCCCCCCTCCCCACTTCATCATCGACCCTGCACCGAATTTCAAATGGCTTTTGGCCTTTCTATGTCTTCGTCTAACCCTTATGTGATCTGGTGTTGAGCAAAACTGACTTTGCAATTCATCATAAAAGATAAACTTACTCCAGTCCTCTTGCTTTTTATTGCTTCTCAGTGATGAAAGGCCATTATTAGCCGTGTATGATTTCCGCCCTGCCTCTAGGACCATAATTTGACCTGTCTGGATCTGCATTTCATACCTGCTCTGGCATAGTGGGAGATCATCTGTCAATATGACAAACGGGCTCTCGATGAAACTACCCGGGGTGGAGAATCCTGCGCTTCGGATAGTTTAACTTGTTACATGCCGCTGTAAAATAACTGCGGCATGTAACGCAGTTACCCAATGGTGGGATAATGTTATACTTATCAATTGGAAATCCACCAGCGAGATTCTGGTTTCCAGTCATCATCAACTCATCTCCAGTCATGGATATGCTTCTACACAGCCATGTCAGATGCCTAAATGAGTGGATTACCTGTCAGGATGAAGCTGACATACACAATACATGGCACTACAATGGTATCACAGTGTAATGTATTAGTGATCAGTAGATCACTGGTTAATGTTAACAAAAATAGGGCATCCCTCCAAAAATACGGCACCCCCACCCTAAACTAAGGCATCCCCTGAAAGTAAGGTGTCCCCGAAAGTAAAGTCCCCTGCTGCCCACCACCAACCGCCACCCACTGCTCGCAGCTTCCCAGGTCACACCTAATCCCCTTGTGGAGCTTCACAGTCGGCACTGCAGGTATACTGGTCCATGGCCCTGCGTCCTGACGCACGCCGAAGGTCATCTGATGCCCGTCCCACTGCTGTTCATACTGAGGACGTTGGTGAGTATTTCGGGGGGGGGGGGAAGGAGAAAAATTAAACATCCCCCGAAAAGTGAAACTGGCTCAGTGGCCCCTAGCAACCAATCAGATTCCACCTTTCATTCTCGCAGATTCTTTGGAAAATGAAAGGAGGAATCTGATTGGTTGCTAGGGGCAACTGAACCAGTTTCACTTAACACCATGTTTGATAACTCTCCCCTATAGTGCCTCTTTGGGAGCAAAAATTTATATAAGGCACTGTCTTATTTTCGGGGAAACCCAGTATGTTAAAATTGGTATAAAAAAAAATTTACATCTTCCCACTAATTTTTCATGAAAATAGTTTCTATTGTGCCAAAGTGGTAATAGTTAAAAAAAAAAAAAAAAAAAAAAAAGTATATAAACTAGTGTTATAGTCTTATCGTTAATCTTTAAACTCCTTGCAAGTTGCTTTTCCAAGACACATCAGTGGTTTAAGTGTTAACGAAAGCACATAATAATACTGTCATAGAAAACATTTACAAGCCTATAAAATGACTATTTGCTGTTTTGGCTTATATTATATGACTTTTACTCAGATAGTGTTTACTTTGAATGTACTGACTATTATGGTCCTTTAAGACGGAACGATTATCGTTTGAATCTGCATGATAACGATCGCATTTGAGCGATAATTGTTCCGTGTAAACACAGCGAGCGAGAAATCGTTCATTTTGATCTTTGAACATGTTCTTAAATCGTCCTTGATCGTTCGCAAAAAATTTGCAGATCGTTCCGTGTAAACAGTCTTTCAACGATTTGACCTATTTGTGAGATAGGCTTAAGCGATTGCAAAACGATTTCTCCGTACGATGTATCGTTCCGTCTAAACACTGATTGTTATAAAAAAACACATCGTTCATTCAAAATCGTTAATCGTGCAATCGGGCGAATTATCGCTCCGTCCAAAAGGACCATTAGAGGCAAAGTCGTCTGAGAGGAGAGCGAGGATGATTGCCTAGATTTCACTTAAAGGAGTAGTTCAGAAAAAAAAAATCTTTGAAATCAACTGGTGCCAGAAAGTGCCAGAGATTTATAATTTACTTCTATTAAAAATCTCAAGTCTTCAGTACTTATCAGCTGGTGGGTATTCTTTCCAGTCTGGAGAGCAGGAGAGGTTTTCTATGGATAGTTGCTACTGCTCCGGACAGTTCCTGACCTGGACAGAGATGGCAGCAGAGAGCATTGTGTCACACTGAAGAGAATACACCACTTCCTGCAGGGCAAACAGCAGCTGATAAGTACTGAAATACTTGAGATTTTTTTTAATAGAAGTAAATTACAAATCTCCAGCACTTTCTGGCACCAGTTGATTTAATTATTATTATTTTTTTTTTTTGTGAACAACCCCTTTAACCTTTTAATGACTATAATATCTTATTCTGTGTTATAAAGGCAGCATAGGGAGTTTGTTTATATAGGCTCCATTATACTTTATGTATTGTTACTGAATGTGATAGGTTACTGATCCTATCCAGGGGTCAGAATGGTCTTATTTTTCCTTCAGGAAGGGTACTAATTTTGTACTATACAATTTCTTTAAAATCTTATGTATTATGCTAAAAAATGTTAGACATCTGAGGTTTTTTTTCAATACATGTCCCCTACAAGTGATGACAATGCATATGCTTTGTAGTCATAGGCCATGTTCACACAACGTAAGTTCAGTACTAATCACAGCCGTTGTTGCAAAGGCCATTATTGGTACGGAACCTACATTGTGCTGCAGGCCGAGGGAATCCTGGCCGGAGTGTCTACACTTGGTGTCCGCTACGGCCGGATCCCTAGCGGTATCGTAGAAAACTGACATGTCAAACCTTGTTAGTGCACACTATGAAGTGAGAGGCTCCCGCAAACTCCATAGTGTGCAGTGGGGAGTTCTGATACAGACATGCACGGATGCGCCCGCATCAGAACTCAGCAGCACTAGAGATCATCCGGCTGGTACTGCAGTGCAGTACTGATGATCCTTTCTGAGACTGGCCGTTCCGTGACCTGGCCAGGTCGCGGAACGGACGGTCTCATAATACGTGTGAACATAGCCCTATACTGTACAGGCTCAGTGGAGGACACTGAGGGGCACAGTCACATGCTCCCCTATACTCGGCCATATTATAGACAGAATCACCCTTCAGCATATAGACCTGGACGCCACAGCCTGGAGGAGGGGTGCCTAGTTACTAATACTGTATACTGAACAATTTCACTATAAAGTGGCCAACCCCTTTAAGCTTTTCCTCCGGGACCACCTAAAAATATCTCCAAAATTCATAAATGTCACAATGTGATTTAGTTTGCAAGGGTCTTCATTTTGAGTTTGCCAAAACATATATGGGACACTCCCCAAATATATATAGAGGAAGGTGCTGCGGTCAGAAGAGACCAATATTTAACTTTCCAATGAAAACACTATGGGGGAGATTTATCAAACTGGTGTAAAGTAGAATTGTCTCAGTTGCCCCTAGCAACCAATCAGATTCCACCTTTCATTTTCCAAAGAGTCTGTGAGGAATGAAAGGTGAAATCTGATTGGTTGCTAGGGGTGACTGAGCCAGTTTCACTTCTCCCTCAAAATGTACAAAATTGTCGGCAAGTTGTGAGGTAGCCAAACACGTGTACGGTATACTTCATGCACAGTGGTTTGTGCAAAAGTATCTATTCTCTATTGTTTTATTAAGAAACTAGCAAGAAACACCCACAGCTGTGGACGGGTATGTTTTTATTGGCATTCCCATAAGGAACTGAAACAACACGTGCAGTCATCTTTTTAGTATTTAAGATTCCCAAGTGATCAAGTATCCCCTTTAGAGCACCCTTTTCCATTGAGTGGTGTAACCCTGTACCGGTTAGTACCAGCTGAAGCCTTGCTCAGTAACTGCAGCTGTACGTTAAAGTCCCAAAGTCTGCAGAGAATAGCCAAGGGATGAAACAAAGAGGACACAGTGCCATGAATCAGTCCCTTTTTGTCTTTGATTGGGACTTTTATGACTTCCGCATCTATTTGGCTCAGGGCAAAAAGATAGGAAAACTGTTGTCACTTTGTCTTTGAGCAGAAATGATGGATTTTCATGCATGTGCACAGTACAATAATTTATAGTGTTAAGTGTGGAAACACCGAAGGTTACAGAATAAGCCAAACTCTTTCTAGATCCCTCTGTTCAAATTACACATTTGCTAACTATAGTTTACAGTGCTTTACATGCATTGTACTGAAAACACACACACACACACATATATATATATATATATATATATATATATATATATATATATATACAGTTGGGTTGGATGTTAAAGGGGAACTATCAGCAGGTTAGACCAATCTAACCTGCTGATAGTCTCCTATAGCGCCAGGGCGGCTTAGGAGAAAGGTATGTATGTTACCTTCCTCCTCAGCACCGATCCCTTGCTGTTAGTTGGTAAACGCCGCTCCGGAGCACCCTTAGGAGCGCTGACCCGTCATCCGGCCTGACCCTCCTTTAGGAGCACTGATGGAGAAGTGCTCCTGAGGGTGCTCCAGAGCGGAGTTTATCCCAACTAAAAAAATGGGATCGTTGCCGAGGAGGAAGGTAACAGACATACCTTCCTCCCGATGCTATAGGATTCTTCTAACCTGCTGATAGTACCCCTTTAAGGGTCACTTCCATGGGTGAAAGGGACAATGCAGTCAGCGTGGCTCCAGATACCTGTGACAACCTACCAGCATCTTATTGACTGTATTAAAAGCCTATCCAGTTGCTGTTTATGCTGTACATGATGGTTATGGTTGTTATCCACAGGATAGCTGATCAGTGACTGATCGGCGGGATGCCCACACAACGCCTTTTGGCAGCATAATACACAGTGCATGGAGTTTGTCTCCATTCACTTGGTAGCAGCTGGGATGTGTAACTGCAGCTCTGGTCCCATTCACTTGAATATATGCTGAGCTGCAGTTACACATCGCCACCGCAACGCAACGAATGGAGACAAGCTCTGTTCACCGCGTAGTGTGGCTCCAAACAGTTGACCGGTTACTGATGAGCTATCTTGTGGTTGGCTAATCTCACATGTCCATTGTAGACAGTTTTAAATGAGGACTAAAATCATGGGCACTCCTACTGGTCTGAAGCTATGCAACCTTCTGCCTTAACCAAGATGAACTTTTTTTTTAGTAATTTGTGCTCTTATGTGAGATTCAACCAGATGGGCTAGCTTTTGACCGAGATGTATATCAATTAGTTATGGGCCCCATGGTACCATCCACTGCAAACCAAGAACACTCCACAAGACCTGCCATTTTGGATATGATCTTACCTAGCTGTCTAGCTATAATTTTGGCCCCGCTTTACTATGAGTGCAGTGAGTATGTTAAGCGCCATGCTCCTTAACCCACTGCGGCCTGGTAATTACTTTACCGGTCTGCGCTTTGCCATGCTTCTGTGGCTCCCAGCTCCCTGACATCTGGCTCAGCCAATCAGTGGCTGCGACAGTGAAATTTGCTGCGATTCCAGTATGTGTGAACCCACCCTATAGGATAGTTTATTAGTTTATAATTTATTAATTTATACGTTTGTATACCAGTTTTTTTGGTGTACATAAGTTGCACAATTTTGCACAAAGCCTATTTGCACATGTGTGGCTTTTAGGTGGTTTTATAACACACTCACTTTTTTTTAGAAAGTGGGTGGGCTTTGCAGAAAGGGGATTGTCCTTTTATGCCCTACCATATATACTATAATATATGCCTGAAACTGGGGTAAATTGTAGAAGAAATCAATGACAGTTTATACATTTGCAGACACAGACAGCCCTAGATAAAAAATGTATTGGTTGGCCTCTCCCTCTAAATAAATTAGTAGCTGTTTACATCAACGGGACTAAGCTAATGACCGGCAATAAATTAAAGGAGTTGTAATGACTGGCAATAAATAAAAGGGGTTGCTCTGTGGTGTCTCCAGTGTCCCTACTATTTGTAGCTGCCGCCACTTCCAAAACAAACTAATCTCAGGATTTACAACCCACTCAGCCAATTACTGACTGAGAGCACAATATCAAAGACTTTAAAGTGCCTGATAACCCCTTTAATTACAACTGTCTAAATTAAGATAGCTTAAAGGGAATGTGTCACGTTGCAAGGAGCGTTGCTAGAAACACTAATTATGACGATAATCGGGCCATGTAAAGGTGTTAGCAATTGGGTAGAAGAGCAATAGGCAATGGGTAAAAATGTCTGCTATTTGCCTGATCCCATCTTTTGTGGGGAGGTAAGATCTATTGCTATCGGCCACACATCTCCCTGTGTAAAAAGGATTTTGTAGCCAATAGTAATATAGTAAAACGGATGCACGAACAATACAATGATCGTTTGTGCAGCCCGGCTACATGATTAATTGTGCATTCTAAAGGCATCTTGCTGATCATTGCTCGCTTATGTCCATGCACTGCCCCATATCTGGCTGTGTAAAAGGACCCTTACTAATGGACTATCCTGTGGATAGCTCACCAGTACATCTTGCGTAAAAAAAACCTTAACTTGATGAGCCCTACAGGTTTAACTATATTCGTTGAAATGAAAATGTCTTATTGTGAATTTTTAAAATTTTTCTTTTTCTTTTTAAGGATCTTCAGACCTGGGTGGATAATGTGGATGAACATGGCTTTGTACTGGTCTCATTTGGGGCAGGAGTGAAATATTTATCTGAAGACATAGCTGAGAAACTAGCAGGAGCCCTCGCGAAACTGCGTCAGAAAGTCCTTTGGAGGTAAGATGTACTAGATTCCCCCTGAACTGGGATAAAAAGTAAAAAAAGTGACCCCCCCCCCCAAAAAAAAAAAACAACAAAAAAAACCCCACAAAAACCCAACTGCATGCATTTTTTACATTGCACGTTTTGAACAGCATCTGATAAAACCTGATTTTGCACTTATTTAAACCTGATTAACCCTGGTAATGCCGATCACATTGTAAGGCTGATATTTTCAATGCAAATGCATCATTTAACTGCAATAATTGATCATTTTATTATTATTTTTTTTTGCATCACTTCATTGCATTAATTAACCATTTAATTTCCATACAGCTACTCTTCATTGCATTTAAACAATGAAACTTTAAGAGTATATTCACACATTGAAGGGGAAAGTTTTCTGCTTAAAATTTCTTTTTCTGTAGCTCCTGCGGAATAGGAACGGAATTCGAGCGGAAAGCTGAAATTTAAAGCCCCAATTACTTCTATAGGATTTCTCTGGTGGAATCTCCCCAAAGTGTTGACATGTCAAATCTTTTTGTGGAAAGTGTGTCTGCATGAAAATTCCGCCGTGTGAACACCAGAGTGGAAATCCCATTGAACACAATTGGACATTGCTGTGTATATATTTAACGGGTTGAATTTTAAGAAGAAAATTAAGCACGGATTCAACTTTAAATTACTCACCTTTTCCTCAGTGTGAATTTACCCTAACGTGTGCAAACCTACCCTGAGGCTATTTTTACACATTAGCAATAGGGATGGTCCGAACCTGCAGAGGTTCGGGCTCTTACGAACCCGAACTCTCGGCAATGATTCCTGCTGTCTGCCCGCTCCGTGGAGAGGGTGGATACAGCGAGAGGACCGCCTGGAAAACTGGGATACAGCCATAGCCGTAGGCTGTATCCCATTTTTCCAGGTGGTCCTCCTGCTGTATCCACCCGCTGCACGGAGCAGCCAGAATCTGATGCCGAGCATTCGGGTACATACGAACCCGAACCTCGGCAGGTTTGGACCATCCTTAATTAGCACTATTTTGCTACAAATTGTGCAATGGTGATAAAATAACGCTATTTATCAGCAATTTTCATGGAATCACAGCAAAAATAGGGATATTTTACCGCAATGGTACAATTCATTGCTAAATATTGCTAATTAAAGAGGACCTGTCACCCCCCGTGGGGGGGGGGGGGGGGGCGGGAGGGGGTGTGAAGGGGACTCAGAGTCTGCACGATTCACCATCCGTTCTGCCAAAAGACGCCGGACTTAATAAATGTCCCCCTATGTGTGAACACAAGCTAAAACAAAAATGCAGTGAGGGGACACAGCTTTAGGCCAGGGATACACTGTTGTTAATGCACTGGTGCAGGTAATGGATAATCATTTACTTGTATAGATAGATTTGTATAGATTCCAGAGCGCTTTATATAGCACATGATAGGAGTGACACATGGTAACAGGTCCAAGACAAACTAAACATTGTTTACGATGTACAATAAAACCTCTTTAGGCTATGTTCACACAATGTGGCGGACGCTGATTGCAATGAAATTGGCGTCCATTCTTTACTGCAGGGGCAGCATTGCATTAAAGTCAATGCGATGCCGGCCGATGTGTTTCGACATGGTTATTTTAACTCCCGTTCTTTAGAAGGGGCGTTAAAATAATGTAAACACACAAAAACACAGAAAAATGCAACAGCTCACCGCAACAGCAAGATACAGACCCACCATAGACATGAAAATAATTAAAAGCAGCCCCCCCAACTGCCCAAAAAATTCCCACAATAATAATGAGTCTCTTGGTTACTATTTGCAAACAGCGTAAACTGCCTCACCACGATAAGGTGGACTCATAACGAGGCAGACCCTACACTGTATTTTTTCTGTGTTCCAGTTGGGGGAGTGGCTGCCTCTATTTGGTCGTGCACTCCACCTGTCTCACCCAGGTGATGCAATTATTTTTGCAGGTATTAGACGGATCTTGCATGCCCAGAGCATAGGCGTATTATACGCCATGGAGAGGCCATAGTGTACATACAGTGTAGGGTCTGCCTCGTTATGAGTCCACCTTATCGTGGTGAGGCAGTTTACGCTGTTTGCAAATAGTAACCAAGAGACTCATTATTTTTGTGGGAATTTTTTGGGCAGTTGGGGGGGGCTGCTTTTAATTATTTTCATGTCTATGGTGGGTCTGTATCTTGCTGTTGCGGTGAGCTGTTGCATCTTTCTGTGTTTTTGTGTGTTTGCAATTTCAGCCATGGCAACGTGCTCCTGCCTAGTGTGAACAGTGTTCTAGGAGAGCTGACCAATTTTTTTTCCTTTTTTTTCTGTGTTAAAATAATGTACATGCTTATCTTTTTTTTCCGTAAATAATAGCTGTTCACAAAATGTAAAGTCAGCCAGCAGCCGTACTTTACATTAACCCATAGCCGCACCATGCAGTTATAGTACGTCCTGGCAGGAGGTTAGTTTCCGCACCAGGACGTACTATAACTTCCCGGCTCCCGGTGCTCACTGTTTATGTAAATAGTGACCGGGAGCTGAAACTAAACTGTCAGCTGATAGCTGACAGTTTAGTGAAGCCGTTCCTGGAGGCAATCACCGGCATCAGGGGATCGGTAACGATCCACTGATGCCGGTGCACAGTCATCAGTAACCCCCCGGGTCCCGGTCTCTGCTGAGATCCGGGACCGGGGGAAGCTGGGGCAGAGATCCCTCCCTCTCCTCCTCCCCTGCCTCTGATGACCACCCCCCCCACGATCGGAGCCCCCCCCCCCGCACTTGATCGGCGCCCCCCTCCCCCCGCGATTCCCGCGGCCCCCCCGCCCGCGGTAGCCACGCCCCCATCCGCAATAGCCACGCCCCCTGGTCCCGGGACTCACCCTGAGCTCAGGGATCCAGGGACGGCCTCCTCCTGGGAAGCATGTGACCAGCGTTTGTCCAATGACGCTGGTCACATTGCTTCTCTGTACTGTGATTGACAGCTCTGTGATCAGAGCTGTCAATCACAGTGTCTGACAGTGAGGACCAGAGGCTGGATGCAGGGTCTGATCCCCCACTAGCTGAATGCTATGTGAGGAGATCAGAGCCTGCATCCACATAGTGTATACACAAAACACACACACATAATAAATACCCCCTCCCCTGTGATCTCCCAGTGATAAGGGAGATCTTAGTCAGCGTCAGTTAGAAAGCGCCAGTCAGTGTCCGTTAGTAATCGTTAGTCAGTGTCCGTTAGTAACCGTCAGTCAGTGTCTGTTAGTAAGTGTCAGTCAGTGTGCATTAGTAAGCGTCAGTCAGTGTCTGTTAGTAAGCGTTAGTCAGTGTCCGTTAGTAAGCGTCAGTCAGTGTCCGTTAGTAAGCGTCAGTCAGTGTCCTTTAGTAAGCGTCAGTCAGTGTCCGTTAGTGTCAGTCAACGTGCATTAGTAAGCGCCAGTCAGTGTCTGTTAGTAAGCGTCAGTCAGTGTCCGTTAGTAAGCGTCAGTCAGTGTCCGTTAGTAAGCGTCAGTCAGCGTCCGTTAGTGTCAGTCAGCGTGCATTAGTAAGCGCCAGTCAGTGTCTGTTAGTAAGCGTCAGCCAACGTCCGTTAGTAATCGTTAGTCAGTGTCCGTTAGTAAGCGTCAGTGTCCGTTAGTAATCGTTAGTCAGTGTCCGTTAGTAACCGTCAGTCAGTGTCTGTTAGTAAGTGTCAGTCAGTGTGCATTAGTAAGCATCAGTCAGTGTCTGTTAGTAAGCGTCAGCCAGCAATTGTTAGTCAGTGTCCGTTAGTAAGCGTCAGTCAGTGTCCGTTAGTAATCGTTAGTCAGTGTCCGTTAGTAAGCGTCAGTCAGTGTCCTTTAGTAAGCGTCAGTCAGTGTCCGTTAGTGTCAGTCAGCGTGCATTAGTAAGCACCAGTCAGTGTCTGTTAGTAAGCGTCAGCCAGCGTCCGTTAGTAATCGTTAGTCAGTGTCCGTTAGTAAGCGTCAGTGTCCGTTAGTAATCGTTAGTCAGTGTCCGTTAGTAAGTGTCAGTCAGTGTCCGTTAGTAATCATTAGTCAGTGTCCGTTAGTAAGCGTCAGTCAGCATCCGTTAGTAAGTGTCAGTCAACGTGCATTAGTAAGCGCCAGTCAGTGTCTGTTAGTAAGCATCAGTCAGCGTCCGTTAGTAACCGCCAGTGTCTGTTAGTAAGCATCAACGTCCGTTAGTGTCAGTGTCTGTTAGTGTAATTCAGCGTCCGTTAATAAACATCAGCCTTCGTTAGTGTCAGTAAACGTCGTTGCATTTACTGCTACAGTAGGAGTGCACACACAGACAGAGGTGCTCCTTCTCTTCTGAGCCGTGTTGTGCGTCCGTACAATTTTTTACGTTCACAAATTGGGTATTTTCTTACTCAGGAGAAATTGCTTTACAAATTTTGGGGGGCTTTTGCTTCTCCAAGCTTTTTGGAATTTGGAAAATTTGGGGTTTCACTAACGTGTAAGTGTGAAAAATGTGATTTTTAATGTTCATGGGCCCCTTTTGCAAAAAACTGTGAAAAACTTATGGGGTCAAAATGCCCACTGTACCCCTTGTTACGTTCCTTAAGGGGTGTAGTTTTCAAATTGGGGTCACTTGTGGGGGGTTCCCACTGTCTCAGCACTAGGGGGCTCTGTAACTGTAACATGGTCTCCTACATTTATTCCTGCCAAATCCACGCTCCAAAATCCAAAGGGTGCTCCCTCTCTTCTAAGCCATGTTGTGCGCTTGTGCAACACTTTATGTCCACAAATGGGGTATTAATAAAAACTGCAGATTCAGAGGAATAAATGTTTTATTACATTTTACTTTTTATAGCTGGTTTGGTATGAAAAAAATAGGATTGAATTGGGATCTCTGCAAAGAAAGTGGAAATTTTTACTTTCCACACTTTCTTTGAAGTTATTCCTGTGAAATGCGTAAAGGGTTAAAAAACTGTATGAATGTCAATTTGAATACTTGAAAGGGTGAAGATTTCAAAATGGGGTGAATTATGGGCGTTTTCTAGTAAACAAGCCTCTAGAATATGCTTCAAAACTGATCTGGTCCCTAAAAAAATCTGAGTTTAAATTTTCAAGTTGCTACTAAACAAAATGCAATAATTTTTACATTTTTCACAACATTTTGGAGTTTTTCACAAAAAAACGCTAAAGGTATCGGTCCAAATTTACCACTAACATAAAGTAGAATATGTCACGAAAAAACAATCTTGGAATCACAAGGATTGATAAAAGCATTCCAAAGTTACAGAGGCATAAAATGACACATGTCATATTTGAAAAATTTGGCTGTGTCATAAATGCCAAAACTGGCTGTGTCCCCTAAGGGTTAAAGTGAATGGCTAATTGATTTATCAACACGTCCGAAGGTGGCTGCAAGTCAATTTAACAGAATGTTCCTGCAGCCGATACAGAGGTATGCGCTGCAGGAATGTCCTGAATGCAGCCTGGTGGCCGGCAGTCTAACCGCATCCATTGCTATGTTAAACGTTGCGTGAACATAGCCTTAAGGTGACCAGTCAACATTGCATAAAAATAATATAGTTCTTCCATAGAAGAAGGCCGATGTACAGAGAATATGATGAAACTCAATGACTCTCACAGGAATTCTAATGTAGATAAAGTCTAATAGTCGTCATTTAGTGTTGGTGCAAAGTCCAGTTTCGGATTGCTGTTTGCATTATACCCATAGACTCACACCTTATTTGCACAGATAACTTATATTTGCATATTGGACATCAATAATGTGACATCAAAGTGCTGAATTCATTGTCAACCCCACCCCCATCCCCCCACCCCCGGAATGTTTTTTATCATCTGTTCTTTTTTGCAGAATAATTGTTCGAAGCAATAAATAGGATAGACTAAGCAATAATAATTCTATTTCAAGTTAACATTGTTTTATTTTTAAACCTGTAAAAAAATATATATTTTTTTTAGATTTACAGGGCCAAAGCCTAGAAATTTAGGGAACAACACAAAACTGGTGGAATGGCTGCCTCAGAATGACTTGCTTGGTAAGTAAATGTTACAATATTGTGCCCCCTTGTTCTTGCCTTCAGTTTTCTTTTAAAAGCTCTTCCCTATATTGAACCTTATTAAGTCTTTTCCAGGTTTTTTAAATGTTAAAATAAGCTAATTAGGAATATGTGATAAAATAACAAAATGTTATTGGATTCACATTATGTTTACTCAGTTTATCGGTGGTCCGCTATTTCTCCAACATATATGTTTAAAGGGGTACTCCTGGCTGGGGTGATTTTTATTGTATGGACTTAGAAGGCGCCGGTCACTTACCTCTCCGATTGCGGCGCCCCGTTCTCCCTTCTGGCTGCCGCTTCCTGGTCTGAGCTGTGGCTTAAGGTGTAACGTCGTAAGGCAGCTCAGCCATTTAGCAGTCATAGCGGAGTCCCATCTGGGCCGCTAAATGGCTGAGCTGCCTTGAGACATCACGTCTCAAGCCGCAGCTTAGACCAGGAAGTGGCAGCCGGACGGGGGAACGGAGCGACGTGATCCGGGACCCTGCGCTGGAACCAGGGGTAGAGATGAGTGAATCTGCCGGATTTCTGGTTCGTATGAATCATGCCTTCTATACCCATCTCCTCCCAGGCCGTAAAATAAAAAAGACCCCAGCCCGGAGTACCTCTTTAAGTTGGACTCAAATTTGCAGTGGATCATGATCTTGAATTCTAATATTTAAAGTACACTTGCAGCAAATGGCCTATAGTCACTAGTTGACTAAATATAGGCCATTAAACTCAATGGACTTACTGTAAGTATGTCTTAGTATATGGCTATGTTCCCACTATGTTTTTTTCCTCTCCATTTTTGAAAAGAAAAAATTCTAGTTTAGGTAGACTGGCTTTGGATGTGTCTTTATTTGAAAAGTCCATTGAATGTAATAATAAAAATGGTAAAAAGATGGTGAAAAAAGAAAAAATGTGAGTGAACAACTTAACAATAATGTTCGGTGTTTGCAAAGATGTACAAAATAATTGTCATGATCATAATTTTGACGTCCGCACAGAAAACGGTTCTTATTTAATACACTGTGTGCATTGGATGTCCGTCATTCCATTGACTTCAGTGTATTGCTAGTCAACGCAAGTCAATTAAATCGCTGCAAAAACGGAAGTCTTTTTAAACAGTAAAACCGCCACCTTTTGTCTTTTTTAAATGTAGTGTGAACATAGCCTATATCAGCATATCATTTTTTTTTTTTTTTTTTAATCAGCAGAAGGGGAGGGGGCTAAAATGAATGGTAGCTGAGCTACAGTTTCCTCTCATGACCACTACACACTCAAGCGAGCCATCTGATTTTGGCCTCATTTACTGTGTATATACTGAAGCTACAGCTCTTTTGAACAGCTGATCGGCTACGTTGTTTGCCTACCCTTTGGATAAGCCACCAATGACTAAGCCCTGGAACACCTCATTGCTAATTTTCTTCGTAATTTTACCATTATTTTATTAGCAAATGGGTATAAATAAGCAAAAATCAATGTATAAAAATGTGTCATAAATGTAAAATACTGACACATTGTTTTATAACATTTTCTTTTAGGACATCCTAAAATTAAAACCTTTCTTAGCCATGGAGGACTGAACGGTATTTTTGAAGCCATGTACCATGGGGTTCCAGTTGTTGGAATACCTCTGTTTGGGGACCATTACGATACTATGACCAGAGTTCAGGCTAAAGGCATGGGAATCCGTCTGGATTGGAGTCGAATGACAGAAGACAGTCTATATAAGTCTCTCTCAGATGTTATCCATAATCCCAGGTAACATAACATACTTGTGAATACTGCCAATTGCATACTACATATGCTAGTCCTTTTTCCAAAGTGTTGTATTGAGAAAAAAATCAGCCCTGCAAAACACAGAATCCTGCAATCTTCTCTCACCAAGTTCCCAGACTAGCAGTGATCTTTCTAACCTGTGAATCTATGCAAAAGAAGGGTCCGTGGAGTCTCAGTTACGAGTCTCAAAACACGGGAATAGCCAGATATCCCTCCAGGGGAGGGAAGCCTATTGACAAGGGGGGTGCCTCCCAGTGGGGAGATCACCAAACCACCCTGATACGTAGCTCCTTAAGTCCCGCTCGGTTGCGAGTATTGGAACATAAATAGGGAAATACCAGGGTGGCCCCTTTTACGTCAAAGTCTAACTCTGTGGCGAGTATTGCAACATGACAAGGGTTTACAAAGGCAGGCATCAATCCACAGACGATCGTTTCGAGGTAGTTGCCCCTCGTCAGTGTGGAGTAGGATTCTGGCTAACCTTTAACCTTTGAATCTAGAATTTTATCTGACCAGACAGTCCCCAAACTGTACAGCTGCTTGTCTCCTCCTTCTGCTCACTCATCCCCCTTGGCCCCTCCATTCTTCATAGGTTATAATGGACACATCAGAACCTGTCTTTATTGTGCTTCTCTGTAATGAAGATGGCTTTGCCTAATAATGAACAGATAAGACGTGAGGTTGGAGGCTGCAAAACAGCTATTTAGGAACAGAAAGAGGCATTTTTGCCTAATAAAACCTATTGCAAAGTTTCTGCAAAAATATTTTAAAAGGCAGTTACACTTAAAAGCAACCCTGTACACACAATCTGCCCCCTCAAACCGCTTGTACCCTTAAATAGCTGCTTTTAATCCAAGATCTGTCCTGGGGTCTGTTTGGCAGGTGATGCAGTTATTTTCCTAAAAAACTACTTTTAAACTTGCAGCCCTGTGTCAAATTGGCGTGGCCTAGATTGTGTGTGTGCCCTAGGATTACGATGCCCTCCTCCTCATTCTCCTCATGATTAGGAATGCCCCTGGGCAGGATTTTTCCTACTCCTCACCTGTCTGAACACTGCACAGGTGCCTTAACGCTCCAGCACATGTGCAGTGTTCAGACAGCTAATGAATAGGAGAAGTTGTTCTAGGGGCGTTCCTAATGATGATGAGGGCGGGGAGGAGGGACGGAGGGGTGTTGCAATGCTACGGCATTGGTACTCTAGGCCATGCCAATTTGACACAGGGCTGCAAGATTAAAAGTTGTTTTTAAGGACAATAACTGCATAACCTGCCAAATGAACCCCAAGACAGATCTTGGATTAAAAGCAGCTATCTGACAGTACAAGGGGTCAGATTGTGGGTACAGAGGTGCTTTAAGGAACGGGCCACTCAGATGTCCTGGGTGCATTGCTCCCATGAACTGCTCCAATTTACTATCCTCCCCTTCTTATTTACTTCATTATTCCTATGTAATTTTGTGTATAACTATATGACTCTTCAAATATTGTGATAATTTCCGCCAGATAACGTGACCTAGGTAGTCTGTATAGCTTGCCCTTTGTTATCATCTTTTCAGAGGGGCTGGGTTCACACTGTGTTTTTCTGTCCATTTATTGCATAAGTTAAAATGGGGGGGGGGGGACACGAATGCTGCTGTATGCCATATTATAGAATTAGTTTCTCATTGACTTTAATTATGAAAAAAAGGATCAAAATGTTTGACTACTTTTTTTGTGATTTTGAAATTAAATGTACTGAAAGGAAACAATGAAATGGATGGAAAAATGCATTGCCCCCGTTAGCTTCAGACCACTGACCTAAGTTATGTTGCAGACAGAAAATTTAAGTTCTTAAAGTAATCTTTTTTTTCTTCTTCTAACACAGTTATCGACAGCGGGCACAAACGCTATCAAAAATCCACAAGGATCAGCCAGGTCATCCTGTCACCAGAGCTGCTTTTTGGATCGATTACGTCATCCGACACAATGGGGCTGAACATCTTCGTGCTGCTACCTATGACATTTCTATCGTCCAGTACTTCTTGGTTGATATTGTTTTACTCACAGTGATTGTTATTATTTTATTGTGGTATATGCTTTCAAGAATCAGAAGATACCTGCAGAAGAGACAAGTTACAGACCATAGCACCACCAATGGATTCCACCATAACGGCCTAGCGAATGGAAAACACAAAAAGAACGGTCACATTAAGCACAAAGAGAAAGTGAAATGAATCGGTGCAAGCCGAAACGAAAGGAATCACTGTAACATAAATTCAGTACTAAGGGAATCTGTACTGCACTGATGGAAACACATTTGTATAGTAGGCCGAAGCCCCAATGGCCATTCATTTCAATCATTATTTATTCTAAGTTTTTTTTACTGCATTCACAGTCAATGTTTTTTTTAGCCTTTCCAAGCACTGAACAACGTAAAGTTTAATCCTGACTAACTTTTATAAGGAATCAATATTATCAATCTGCTTCTTTAAATAATTTGTATCAGAACTCAGCAAAAACATTCTTTTTTTTTTTTTTTTTTTTTACTAATGTACATATTTCACTACTAGAGTATAAAAAACTGTATGACAGATCCATCTTTTGTAATACATACTGTGTGAGTGTGCCTATCTCCTTTTAATACATTGTCTATGGACAGTATTTGGAGTAATTCCATTTACTTGGGCCTAAACTAGTATTTTTAAAATTAAACACGTGAGTTGATATGTCAGTGGTAATAGAGCTACATTTGAATTCCCTTTTATTACCGTTATGTGCGTCTAGGCTTAACACAATTAAGAAACAGTATATCTTTATAAGAATTTCGATTTGGGCTATGTTCACACAACGTTTTTTAAGCTCCATTTAAAATAACGTCCGTCATTTTGAGTCTATAATAACAGACATTATTTAGCAGCCTGCCCTCCCCTTAGTGCAATGAATGGTGTTTGTACATTATTCTAGTTTGGGTTACTAAGTGCCCTTTTAATTGAAAAGTCCATTGAGTTTAATAATAAAAACAGAGAAAGAACAGAAACAAAAGAAAAACTGTGCGTGAACAACTAATAAAAAAAAGTCAGCTGTTTGCAAAAGACGTGCGAAAATAATCATGTTCATTATTTTGACACCCGCGGCAAAAACACCTGTTATTCAATACATTGTGTGCATTGGACGTCCGTCTTCTCATTGACTTCAATGCATTGCCATTGCAGTCAGTTAAATAGCGGCAAAACGGACATTAAAAAAAAAAAGAAAATCGGCCACCTTGTCAAGATTTTTGACGTCTTTGAACATAGCCTATGTCTGTTTAAGAATTTTCGATCTGTCATGGAGAGACACATGGAACAGAACATTTCATTTATAGCTCTTCATTGGGCAGCTTCACTTAAATCAATTGGGGCCGATGGATGGAGATGATTGACAGTGAGGAGGTGAACACTTGGAAAACACTCATGGGAAACATGGGACTTCCTGTGTTTAGACTCCGAAAAAAAAGAAACTAAACACAGAAAGTCCAACATAAGAGTAAAAAGCTGCCTTCAGGAGACTGGACCTGGATTTTAAAGTGAATGTACCACTAGAAATGATCGAACAGCGGAAAATCTTAGGTTCTATAGAACTCGAACCTTGTCAAACCTTCCGCATTTGATTCCCGATGCCTTTCTGGCCCATGGGGAAGGAGACAGCCCGGGTACCGCTTGGAATTTCGGGATTCAGCCTAGGTTATAGGATGTCCAGGCAGTACCCGGGCTGTCTCCTTCCCCACGGACCGGGAAGGCATTGGGAATCAAATGCGGAAGGTTCAACAAGCCTCGAGTTTTATAAAACCTAAGATTTTCCGCTGTTCGATCATCTCTATGTACCACCAAGTACATTGCTTTGGGTTTTTTACATTAACAGACCAGCACAAGTGCAGGGGTGCTGGTGGCCCGGTTATTTTTTTGAACCGCCGCCCAATTTTCCTGCACGGCACCGGTCTATTCCCGAGGACCAGCACCCCCTGGAACACTGGAGGCAGGTCCTCTGGCCTCCAGTGTGAAAAAAGACATTCCCATTCTGAGACATGGCTCCATTAGAATGAATGGAGTTGCGTCATAGAGGGGAGGGGAAATCGTCACATTGGGGGGCCCCCAGTGCTTCATGCCGGGTCGGTGCTTGAGAATAGACCAGCATCGTGTTTCGGGAACCGGGCAGCTGTTCAAAAAAAGTACCGCCGGACCTGCATTGCCACACCTGTGCCACTCTATTAACGTAAATAAAACAAAGTCATGTACCAGGTGGTACATACATTTTAAAAGTAAGTATAGCTTTGTTTTAAAGCTAGATAACTAAAAATAAATATTCATGTAAATTACAAACTTGCTTATTTCACATCCCTTGTTGATTTAGAATTTTAAAGTTATAACGACAGCGACACATTACGTTTTTTTTTCTGTTTAATGTCCTAAGCCCAACATAAAAGAAAAAAAATAATTTTAAAAATGAATAATACTTTAAGAAAATGATGCACATATCTCCATGTAATCTCCATTTAATGAGATGCCCATAGTCTTAATAACCAGAACGAAAAAGTAAATGAGATTTTTTGCAAGCAAGTAGCACCAAATAATATTCACACTAAAAATAAGATTTCCTTTCGTGTACAACCACCAGCTTACCTGTGTACAGTGCTGCTTTATGGCTCTGGTTAGTTAGTTATTTTTTATGGGAACTAACAGATAAAATATTATAACAAGTGAGAAGTAGTCAGTGCTTACTTTTTATTCTTCCTCCATTCACTGTGTCTCCTATTTATTGATGATATATGTAACATCCATTGCTTGCCATTTAAAAAAATATATAAATGTCCTGCCCTGATGCCCTCTCCTATGCATTTACAAAATGGAATACTTATGCATACAGTCGCAAGAGAAGTCTAACAGATATCAGTATCTTAAAGGGGTATTCTCAGGTGCCGAACTTTCAGCTCAGAACTGCTGGGTCCCCTCTCACTTTCTGGTTTGGAGGACAGGGCTGAAGTAGTAAGGACACAGTAGTGACCTCAGAGGGAGCCATAGAAGGAGGGAAAACTGCATACTTACCACTCCAGATGTCCTGACCACCCGAGTTGAAACCTAGACAACAAGCTGTCAACTATAGCGAGAGAGAAAGTGACCAAAAAGCAAAATAAAGCAATTTTGTTAATGCAAAGCATTTTCTAAAATTGCTTACTTTTGCATTTTTCCTCACTTAATAAAAGTGAGAATGCCCCTTTAAAGTTATACAGGAAAACCTTGGCCGGTCCCTTCCCGGAGGGATATCTGGCTAGTCCCGTGTTTCGAGACTCTTAAATGGGGCTCCACAGACTCTTTCTTCCATATTTGTATTTCCCAGGGAGCAATCTTCACTGTATTGAGCGTTCTAACTGGCACTGTTATCAATTGGCTGGTCTCCCTGAGATCAGTGATCTGTTTCTCTTATGGCTCTACTAGGCATTGCTCCCACCTAGCCAGAATCCTGCTCCACACTGATGAAGGGCAACACCCCGAAACAGCTGTTTGTGGATGGATACCTTGCCTTGGTTTTTCTCCTGTCAGTACATTGACTTATAGGGCCACTTAATATGGTGGTTTTGGTGGTTTCCCTACAGGAGCCACCCCTTGGCTGGATCCTTCCTGGAGGGATATCTGGCTAGTCCTGTGTTTTGAGACTCTTAAATAAGGCTCCACTGACTCTTTTTTGCATACAGTACCTTTAGGGTTATATCTGTGATCCTATGCATGAATGTTAAAGTGCATTTTACTAGTAGTGAGTTTTTCCTATTATTCTGCTATATACATCTAAAAAAAAGCATGCATGCATCATGTAGTTAATTCATTATGTTTGTCACTAGTGTTATAGTAACACTCATTATTGTAGCACTAGTCCAAATTAGTAAAAAGTGATAGACCTGTGTATAGTATTGGCCGTTAATAAAGAACTGGATCCAAAGTTAAAGGGGTTATCCAGTGATACAAAAACATGGCCACTTTTGCACCAGTCTTGTCTTCAGATTAGGTGGGATTTAAAACTCTGTTCCATTTAAGTGAATGGAGCGTAATTGCAAGCCACACCTGAACTGGAGACAAGAGAGGGACGAAAATGGCCATGTTTTCGTAACACTGGATAACCCCTTTCAGGCGTCCTGACATATTAGTGAGAAGTCATCTGAACCCATATGGGGACTTCCTGACCATTCCGTAACAGATAGTGTCAGGGGAAAGAAGGAGCAGGCATGTTACATTTCAACAGAATTTCATCCACCTGACCCCATTGTTCTCAGAGAGATAAACTGCCTCCAGAGGAGTCTGGCAATAGATTACCCCTTACTTTTCTACTAGGAACACATGAATGTTTACTCAGCTGGGAAACCATTCAAGAGTATGGAAGGACTGTGAGTGATAGTTGTTGGCTTAAGTGATGTTCAACCTATAGCTATTGAAAATATATGGCCACCTTGACATCAAAGCAATCTATGATCTATCTGTGATTATCTTTGTCCCATTTTGCTCTGTCAAAGAAAGGATCTAGAAGGGGATATAAAATGGCCATTTGTACGTAGCCTTCGGGTAACATGACAGCATAGTGAATGGTGTGCAACCTTTCAGTCTCTGTCTGGAACGTCACATTCATTGAAATGGAAAAGTGTCTGCTCATGATGCAATGACAAATTTTACATGGAAAGTATGATATTATGGCATGTAGCAATTTGTTGTACAAATCATTACAATGTAGCAGTATCTGAACAGCAAGACGCAAGACATAGTGTCACTCATGGGAATTGCTACCTCATTCTATGTTAATGTAACCTTGTGATTTGTCATTCAGATCTTGGAGGATTTATTAAACATGGTGTAAAGTGACACTGGCTCAGTTGCCCCTAGCAACCAATCAGATTCCACCTTTCATTCCTCACAGACTCTTTGGAAAATGAAAGGTGGAATCTGATTGGTTGCTAGGGGCAACTGAGCCAGTCTCACTTTACACCATGTTTGATAAATCTCCCCCTAATTAGTGTTACAGCAAACTCACAAACAATGGTTCTGAACAATGACACAAAAGGGTGTTTTATGTATGTCAGACAATTTGTATTGTCTTTTTACAGAAAAATAAATATACTGTATGTAACATAAGGCAAAGGGTGGGGATCAGCTATGAATTGTACAGTATTCTATTATAGGGGTTATCCAGCGCTACAAAAACATGGCCACTTTACACCTACTGTTGTCTCCAGTTTGGGTGGGGTTTTGAAACTCAGTTCCATTGAAGTAAATGGAGCTTAAAGGACAACTCCCATGAAAAACATATTATAGAGTTAAATAACTTTGTAATGTGCTTCAATTACTGGAAGTTGTCCTTTAACTGCAAACTGCACCTGAACTGGAGACAACAGTAAGGGGAAAAAGGGGCCATGTTTTTGTAGCCCTGGATAACCCCTTTAAGAAAATAGAATGGCAATGGGAAAAAGATTAATCAAAACATGGCTGCTTTCTTCTAGAAACAGAGCTACTCTGTGACCGTTGGCCATTGGATGTGCCTGGTATGATAGTCCAGCCTTGATTTATTTGAATGTCTGAGATGCAGAAACCATGCATAGCCTGTTAGTTTATATACACACACATTTTTCATACAAAACTCATATACTTACATTTTCAAGACATTTTGATAAATCCAACACTTTTACTCCTGACCCTTAAAATTTGTATCCTTATTAATAACGGAAACAAGTCATTTTTTTTTTATTCTATCTATCTATCTATCTATCTATCTATCTATCTATCTATCTATCTATCTATCTATCTATCTATCTATCAATCTATCTATCTATCTATCTATCTATCTATCTATCTATCTATCTATCTATTATCTATCTATCTTTTTATCTATATCTCCTTTAAATATATGGTTACTTCAGATAAAGGAAGTCATGTGTGATAAAAAAGCCTTTAAGTTGCATTTTATACATGGGTTTCTCTCAGAAGAAAGACATTGTTCTAAATACAAAAGCAAATATCATATTATTGTATTTGGATAGGTTCTCTTAAATCCAAGTGTAACTTAATAATCTAAAGATCTTATTTTGCGCATTTGTTTGTGACCTATATACAAGAAAAAGTGTCCCTGTCCCTTTGAATAGGATAAGCCAGGGATGGGCAACCTTCAGCCCTCCAGCTGTTGCATAACTACAATTCCCATCATGCCTGTACAGCCAAAGCGAAACGTGCGAGCCCTCCCATAGACACACTTAGGGAGATTTATCAAACATAGCAACCAATCAGATTCCACCTTTCGTTCTTCACAGACTTTTTGGAAAATGAAAGGTGGAATCTGATTGGTTGCTAGTGGCAACTGAGCCAGTTTCACTTTACACCATGTTTGATAAATCTCCCCCACTGTTTAACACTGAGGCAGGCGGGATTCCGCGGGGGAGAGCTCCGCCGCTTAATTCCTCTAAATTTGCTTAGTGTGAACAGGCCCTAAACTAAGAAAACTAGTAGAGATGAGTGAAGCATGCTCATGTTTCCGAGCACATTTGATTACCAGTGGGTAAAGAATAGTGATGAGCGAACATGCTTGTCCGAGCTTGGTACTCGATCGAGTATTAGGGTACTCGATGGTACTCATTACTCGGACGAGCATCTCGCGATACTCGAGAAGATGGCATCATCCGTTTCCTGTAAGTTTGCGCCCTTTTTCACAGCCAATAAACATGCAGGAGACTCTTTGGTACATGTCGATAGCAGCGATTTACTAAAGAAGTTGGATGCAGCCCTAAAGAGTCATGGAGCGTGCTAGAGGCTCACTCATCCCTAAATACTACCTTGGTAAAATGGACGATGAACACATCAAGGTGTTTACTTTTTTATTGGGAAGTATTTGGCGACTTTCAACTAAACAAAAAAAAAAGAGGAAAAAGACATGTTTAATGCAATTATCCAATTATGCAATTTTTTTTATTTTTATTTTTTCATATTTTAGAGTTCTACATTATTGTTATCAATTTAATTTCTTTGGTGGTTCACAATATGGAAAATGAAAGGTACTGCAGTCATAAAAACTTTGTAAATTTGTACACAACATTTTTCACGCTCTGAGTTTAGCATTTTTTCCAAAAAAAATTTCTCCCAAAAGCTTCACTGTAGGACTTAATACATTTTTTAACACACTTTATAATGTTAGAAATATAACATTATGTTAAGGAGAAGGAGTAGTATTGTGAACTGTTCACAGCAGTTTTTTTTTTTTTGTGGCCTAAGTATGCAATGTTCCCCGATACATTTGTGTTAATTCTGGTCCGTTGCCTATTTTCTACATTGGATAATGTTAATAAATCACTGTCTACTTTATGGTACTGTGCAGCTGAAATCCACGCCATGCTCGGTTTATGATTTCATATTTCCAGACAAGTATTGTAAAGGAGACTGAGCGCACATGAAAGTATACTGTAAATACCACATATAAGAAGGTTAGCTAGGAATGCAGATTTCACATAAGGTATATGTACATAGTGAACAGTGCTGTATTTATTAATTTCATTGAGGTTTATACTTTCACTCCACCAGGAGCTTGGTCAATAAACTGTATCCTATTCAGAAAGCAATGATCGGTGGAGACAGTTATGTGTGTGCAAACATTATTATAGTACTTGAAAATAAAAACAAATGGTTTAACTGTATATTTGTCTTAATGCCTGTTTAGCGATTGTATATCTCATATATATGTCCTGTATATTGATAATGCTGGTCCTCACATTACAACAAAAGCAGCGTTCAGTTACTGGCATTCAGCACAGCAGCTGATGGATTAGAATGCACCGCTGCTACATGAAACCCTCGCTCTCTTATAACAACATTGTGTAACTCCAGGAACAGAGGCCGCATTGTAACATCAATAGGTGATGTGGAAAGTCTACACAGTTTCATAGCAATAACTCAGTTGTCTATGTACATGCAACAACTACATGGTACTGAAAAAAAGAAAAAGAAAAAAAAAATTACAATAATAATTTAATGGGTTAAAACAGGGGTGTCAAACTCAGGCCCTCCGTCTGTTTTAGAACTACAATTCCCATCATGCCAAAGCTAAAGCTTGATGAAAGGCATGATGGGAATTGTAGTTTTGTAACAGCTGGAGGGCCTGAGTTTGACACGTCTGGGTTAATAGGTCACATGTCTAAAGAGTAGAGTTGTTTGAAACTCGGAAAATCCTAGGTTCGATCGAACTGGAACATACCCGAACCTTCAACATTAGTTTGCTGATTCCTTCCTGCTTCGTGGGGAAAGAGGACAGTGCCCGGGGAATGCCTGAAATTCCGGGATTCAGCCTATTACCTAGGCTATTACCTAGGCTGAATCCGGGAATTCCAGGCGGTCTCCTTCTGCACTGACCGTGAAGACATCAGCAATCTAATGCGGAGGTTCGGGTATGTTCGAGTTCGATCGTACCTAGGATTTTCCAAGGTTCGATCAACTCTACTAAAGAGGGACACTTATTACAATGTAATTTACAAAATTAGGCAAAGTTTACACAATGTATTTTTTTAACGACCGTTGTCTGACAACCGATTACGTTACAACCCGTGGAATCATCTATACAGACTGGGCTTCCATGCAACAGCACATAAAACTGACATGTCTATTTTGTGCAGCCGCTATTCAGTGAACAACGGCTGTCTGTTATGGCTAATTGGAGTGCGGGCATTCCCAAATGTGCCCGCATTCCAATTAAGTTGAAGTGATAACCTGGCAGTATCAGCCAGGTTGAATATCTCAGACAGCGGCGGTTCTGTGACACAGCCATGTCACAGAACAGCTGCTGTTTTGCCGTGAGTGAACAAGGCCTAAGGCTAGGTTCATTTTATATCTGAATAAACTGTGTCTTGCTCCATCCTATCCCAGATTAATTTTTTTAAAGCTCTAAAGTCAGAGATATGGATATTGTACAGTATGTTTACTTAAGGGAAAACCAATTATACATCCTCTTTATGCACCAGCCAGTATATGTTCTAGTTTATTTTAACACAATAAGGATTAATTATTTACGTATGGAATTACCCCAAATTAATCATACTAACAACATGTTTAATTTCCATATCAATTTGTGCTATTATTCTACACTCCATGTCTAAGATGATCACAATAAAAAAAGGCATTACATGAGGAAAATATGACAAACATGACATTTTAATTAAATCTGCTAAAAGGACAATATAAGAAGTACTCGTAATCTTATTCTACACAAAATGTTGCCTTGTACATTGTAAAACTCTAAACACTTAAATATTACCATTGCTTGTGAAATTTAGAACAGAAGAATGCATTTCACTTGAGTACATGCAGTAATAGAAATAAACTAATTCTTTACAAACAATGTTTCGGAAGACTCTGTATATTTGTTCCCAATGGTCGGTTAAAATCAAGAATATAACTTCTCCTCTTGATTCTCCTATCCCAACAATGCTGTTAATCTGGAATGACAATGTTTTCAAGAACATATTATTTCAATACAGTACATACATTAATGCTATCTCTCTCAGCAAACAGAATATTGCAGTCAAAAGTAAATTTGGTTACTTCTTGCCTGTTGATTGGCATTGATTAGAAAGTATGTTCCAATATCAATTTGGAATTTAACAATAAATTTTGCGTTTAACCTAAAATATTTTAGTAATGAGGCATATTCTTTGTGCTATATTATATGGCAGCATTTCTTTAGTATCACTGCAAGGGAAATAAATATTATACAGCTGCAAAGGGAAGGACCTTCTATGGCCTCCAGATCAATAACTTCTCTTTGCAACCATTCTCTACTCCAGCTAAGGGTATGTGCACACTACAGAATTTCACAGCAGTTCTGCCTGTCCCATAGACTTAATGATATTCTGAAGCTCAATCTGCTCTCTGCCCAAAGATTTGACATGTCAATTCTCTGGGTGGACGGCAGATTGAGCTTCAGAATATCATTAAGTCTATGGAACAGGCCTAAATTCCATAGTGTGCACATACCCTTATAGAAAAGGAGCACCCATATACTCAAGGGGGGACATTTATGAAGTCTGGCAGTTTTTACGCCGGGCTTACAAATGTCCCCGCAGCTCCGGAGCTCAGGAGATTTATGTGGAGGCTCATTGTCTCTACATAAATCCCGATCACACGGAGCTGGTCTGTGCGGAAATTTTTAGGTTTCAGTGTAATTTTTTCACGGAAAAAATGATGAATGCGGCGCACGCAGAGGCCACGCCCCCTCTTTATGCAGCCGCACCCCCCCGTAACGCCCCCTCTCCACCCCACTAGCGAAAGTGGCGCAGATGGGGCAGATGCAAAAAAAATATTCGCAAAAATACCATTTGCGAATATTTTTACGCTGATTTGCCCCATCTGCGCCTAAAAAAGGCATTTACGCCTTTTCATACATGTCCCCCAAGGGTTTTTTTTTCCACCTATCCACAGAATAGGTCATCAATGTTTGATCGTTGAGGTGCTGAGACCTGGTATCACCCTCACCTGATCTACATTGACAGAGCCACAACTCCGGCACATGTCTGGAAGCAGTTGGCCTTCTTCATTGTGTAGTGGTGGTGCTGAATTACTGCAATACCTGGCACCACCACTACACAATAAATGGAGCCATCTGCTTACAGCTATTCATTGTGTATACACAGAACTATTAAACAGACCATTAATATAAAATGCTTAGAAAACCTCTTCAACTGAGATTTCTAGATCAAACATAACTACATAATTGTAGGAAGGTTTTTAATAGTTCTCTTTATTTATAGTTATATATCGTTCTAAAACATAGAAAAATTCCAAATCACCCTCCACAATTCATTTGTCTAACATCTCTTTTCTCTGCTGGCCCAATGCTTTTGGCACAATTGTTGTTAATCAATGTGGACTACACAAAGAGCATGCGCTCAGTAGTACATGATATTCATGAGCTGCTGCTCCCTCCCATTCGCCAGCGATTGGAAGGGCTCTGTCTGACCAATATTCACAGAACCTGACATCAATACAATTATGTGCGAAAGCTGCCTAATACTTTTTGAATCTCTGAATTTAAAATGGTCATATCTAATCTAGTAAAGACTGCAAGATCCAAATCCTCAGTGTTACACACAGTTGCGTTGTACTAATGTTGTTTCACTGCAGCAATTCATGAAGGCTGGAAAGAAATGAGGAGAATTTGGAGGACTGGACCAGATTTAAGAAAAAAATCGCACATTTTTGTCTGAGACTTGATAAATCTAAGCAACTGTATCCATTTCCCAAATACGGAAAAAAAATAAAAATAAATAAATTCTTCAGCCTCTGGACGTAAACAAGAATATATAAAAAGCTGCAGAAGAAAATTCCCATTAAACAATGAGCTTTATTTACAAAAGTTCTGAAACCACCTGGAAACTTTGTTACCAGAAAATATATTGTGTAATATTAAATATTTACCTTTCGAGAGAAATGTTCTCATAAGCTCAGTGTAAGAATACAGTGTATCCTGGTCAGTGTCAAAATGTTGCAGCAACTCCTCACTTGGGGTCTCTCCTCCGAGAACATTCTTGATTTCTTCGTAGGTTAGATATCCATCCGCATCTTTGTCTGCGCCGTAAAAAAATACCTGAAAGTCTGAACAAATAGAAATGGGTCAAACTTTATTAGAAAAAACAAGATTGATCAAGTGAGGCATAAAGGTTCCTCAAATGATAATAAAACTATAAGAAGCTATTTTCAGTGCTTCATGTGCTCACAATACAGTTTAAAGCGACTCTGTACCCACAATCAGACCTCCCCAAACCGCTTGTACGGCCGGATAGCTGCTTTTAATCCAAGATCTGTCTTGGGGTCCATTTGACAGATGATGCAGTTATTGTTCTAAAAAACAACTTTTAAACTTGCAGCCCTGTGTCAAATTGGTGTGGCCTAGAGTACCCATGTCCTAGGATTGCATCGCCTCTCCATCCCTCCTCCCCGTCCTCTTCATCTTTAGGAATGCCCCTAGAACAACTTCTCCTTTTCACCAGCTGTGTAAACACTCCACATGTGCTGGATCGTTAAAGCACCTGTGCAGTGTTCAAACGGGTGATAATTAGGAAAAATTCTGCCTGGGGCATTCCTAGTGATGAGGAGGGCAGGGAGGAGGGACGGAGGGGCGTCACAATTCTAGGGCACACACACTCTAGGCCACGTCAAATTGACCCAGGGCTGCAAGTTTAATAGCTGTTTTTTAGGACAATAACTGCATCACCTGCCGAACGGACCCCAGGATAGATCTTGGATTAAAAGCAGCTATCAGAAGGTACAAGCAGTTTGAGGGAAGCAGATTGTGGGTATAGAGTCACTTTAAAGGGAAACTGACAGCACGGATATCCATACATTTGTGCTGCGACTTTTCAGTTACCAGTTGGTGTCCTTGGAATATCATCTTTGGAAAATGACTCTTTATTCTGCGCTGATGTTGTCACAGAGGAGCCCACCCTGTTCTCTGACCACTGAAAGCTGGAGGATGCAGGGGTGGCCTTAAAACAGAGCCATGGCTGGAAAGAGGGGTGGTTGCAGACAGTATCACAGACAAACCTCTTTAACACTGTCAGAGCAGAATAAAGAGGTATTTCCCAAAGACGCAGGTCAAAATTATCATGTGTTTCAATGTCTTTCCATCATATATTTTCTTATAACATCTTATATGTACAGCAGAAGTACAGTCTAAAATAATAATAATAATTATAATAATAATTAAAAAAAAAAAAAAAATATATATATATATATATATAAAATTATTATTATTATTATTATTATTATTATTATTATCATTATATGTATATAATTCTACTGGTTATCCTGATGTCTCCCATGTCTTTGAAAAACAAGGATAACTAATCCTGACCCTTACCTGCTCGGGTTTTTAGGAAAGATGTGAGTATATTATGCTGTTCTCTAGGCTCTTCCTTTTCTTTTGAAACTGTTGGGACTGTGCTTGGTCCATTCAGGATACTTTCTGCAAAGTATATCACATGACAGTTTTGTGTATTAAACATGTCATACAATAGGGATGATGATGATGATGAAAGTATTATCCTATTTTCAAATTCAAGCTCCGTAAAATGTACAAAATGTGTGTGTCAATGTGATACGTATCGGTGTTACTATTGAGGCAACCACTTGTGATTTTGTTTTGCTGTCAATCAATTGCAACACTATGACAAATGTTTTCTAAGTATATGCAGTACACAAAGGAAAAACATATACCCTGGGGATGTATTATGAATAGATATTTTTTGTTGTATCTTGCATAATGTGTATTGAGGCGTATAGTTTCTACTAGTGATGAGCGAATAGTACGCTATTCATGCTATTCGATTGGGTTCGAATATTCGAATGATAATGCAGTAAAAATTTGATTTAACCTTTAACTGTGATTGGCTGGCTAAACTACATCACCTTCTGAATATGAGCATAGTGATTTCAGATTTGTGTCACTTGCTGGTTGGAGCTAGAGAGGGACAGACTGTATACCAGGGAGAGAAAGCTTTTAGGTGAAGTTAGGTAGGAAGGGACCCCCAAAAGCCCTTGTTAGGACTAAAAGTATAAAAACCAGAGATTTTTAAGCTGCTGTGAGACAGGACGTGTGTTCAGACATCTACTGATAGTGTATACGGCTGTATACTGTGAGTGTGGGATAAAACCTTTTATCTTGCTACTACTGATTTGCACAATCTGCGTCCTGTACAGGCTTTGACCAGCCCTTTAATTTTATTGTTTTAAAAACCAATAATATATTCGGTATACGGCTCTGTACTGTGAGTGCGGGATAATATCTGTTATCTTGCTACTACTGATTTGTAGTTACCATTAATTTTCGTTATTACATATTTTAAACTGCACCAGACCTGATACGTACGCAAGTGCGTACCACTAGACCGAAACGTACGCTTCTACTTTACGTTCATAATTTGTTAGTGAATTTTCGGCATACTCTTGGGAAAATTGAGATGTTCGCTCATCACTAGTGTTACATGTACCCAGGCATGCTTCCCCTGCTGTCCCATATGCATCCAGAGGTGTTGGCATCATTTCCTGAGGTGTCATTGTGTACTTGGTGATCTCCTAGTGGTCGAATATTGATTTCCAGGTCCCAAGTATTTTTCTCCCATAGACTATAATGGGATTCGATATTCGTTCGAATATGCGAATATCGGGAGCTATTCAAATCGAATTTCGAATTATGGAATATTTCACTATTCGCTTATCTCTAGTTTCTACATAAAATGCACAGATTGTCACACAACAGATTATCACACATGCAGGAACCTATGAACATGCACACATTAGCTCTTTGTTTTCCTAGCGTTCTCCATGACTATAACCAGCGGACCCATTACAGTGTCATTGCCTTCCTCCCCATTCATATGGCATCCCCAGAGTTACAGTATCCTATTATTTATTATGGCAATAAAAAAAATCTCCAAAATCCTTCTGTATGCAGTGCTATATACTTTAGTATATTAAACATACCAGTTGGTAGACTATCTGGCACTTCTGCATTTGTGGTTAATGTTGCTGTAAAAAGATACAGGGTGTTACTAAACGCTGTAAGATGGGTAGATACAACGGCGTAGCATAAATTGCCTCAGGACTGTATTACATGAATATAATAGAGAACTTCACAGAAGAGCACCCAGTAGGTTGAATGTAATCTCAGCAACTCATGCTTAGAAACAGTCTAGTGATGCCCTCTTCCGTAAGAAATATTCAACTCCTCTAGTTTCTCTTGAACAGACTGAGCAATAGGTTTTATTTTTTTCTGGACTTCCACCACAGATGATGAGGTCCCGGCATCCAATTGGTCAGTCTGGTGAGGCCCTGGCATCCAATTGGTCAGTCTAGTGAGGTCCAGGCATTCAATTGGTCAGTCTCATGAGGTCCAGGTATCCAATTGGACAGTCTGGTGAGGCCCAGGCATCCAATTGGTCAGACTGATGAGGCCCAGGCATCCAATTGGTCAGTCTGATGAGGCCCAGGCATCCAATTGGTTAGACTGGTGAGGCCCAGGCATCCAATTGGTCAGACTGGTGAAGCCCAGGCATCCAATTTGTCAGTCTGGTGAGGCCCCTGTATCCAATTGGTCAGTTTGGTGAGGCCCAGGCATCTAATTGATCAGTCTCATGAGGCCCAGGCATCCAATTGGTCAGTCTGGTGAGGCCCAGGCATCCAATTGGTCAGTCTGGGGAGGCCATTGCATCCAATTGGTAAGTTAAGTGAGGCCCAGGCATCCAATTGGTCAGTCTGGTGAGGCTCAGGCATCCTGCTGTTATGTCCCAATAGCACACGAGGAGCTGAGGATGAAGGGAGGTTTCATCCTTCAAACAGCTGTAATGTTATATCCTTAAGCTAATATGGTGGTTTGGAGCACTGGAGATGGGATTATCTTCATCCTCAGACCCTCGTGCACAAAGTGGACCCATCAGCAGGTCAGATTTGTCTGATCTGCCGATAGTTTCACTTTAAGCCAATTTCACATGAGAATAATATGGCCGTATTTTAATTCCTTTATTACTGCCTGGAAATCATGGCCTGACTGCAGTTCTAATGACTAAAACTAACATGTTATCTTTAGTTCTGATCACAAAATCTCCAGACGTACCAGGATACAAGGCAGCAGCACGCTGTATTATGCTCATGAAAAACGTGGAAAAATATAGTTTAAGGGTCTGGTGGACATGGGGTCTGGGAAGGGACAAATGCCCTCCAACCCCTTCCCCTCCAGTTCACCCATCAGATCATATTGTGGGTGATTTGGTAGGACTCCTAGGCATGAGGTTCCGGGGTGCCTAAGACAATCTGAACTACTCACTTACTGTCTGCTTTGGTGCGAGCTTACCGGAAAATCCAGGAAACTTGTCCCAGATCTCCAGGCCAGCAAGCTCCACTTTTAACTGTATACACATGCACATGTATACAGTTAAAAGCTGTCAGTGTAGGCTACAGGGTCCCATGAAGGCCCGATCAATATTGGAAAGAAGCTCCGATCTAGCAGATCTGGGCCTATTACATGGCCCGATAATTGTTTAGCAAAGGCTGCACAGACATTGTTAGTGATGTTCGTGCAGCCCTTGCCCAAACATTTAATACCTGTCTACACTCCTGGTCTTCTCCTGTGCTTTGTATGCATCCCAGCACTGTGCGCTCCAGCTGACAGGCTGTTCACTCAATCACTGGCCTCTGCTGTCCTGACCAGTGATTGGCTGAGCAGCCTGTCAGCTCAGACAGGGCTCATGAAACGGTCAGCCAATGATCGTTTCGTCAGCTGATCGTTGCCTCTATTACACGGCCCTATAATTGTTTGGGAAAGGCTGCACGGACATCGTTAGCGATGTCTGTGCAGCCCTTGCCCAAAAATGTAATAGTTTACCTGTCCACGCTCCCTGGTCTTTTCCTGCACATGGCTATTACGTGCATTTCGGCCTAAAGAAACGATCAGCTGATGATCGTTGCATTAGCTGATCGTTGTCTCTATTACACAGAACCATAATTAGTGGAATCGGCCCCATTCTGCTGATTATCACTCTAAGTAATAGGGCCCTAATGGTCCGTTTACACGCCCAGATTATCTGACAGATATCTGACAGATTTTTGCAGCCAAAGCCAGGAACGGACTATAAACAGGGAACAGGTCATAAAGGAAAGACTGAGATTTCTCTTTTTTTCAAATCCATTTCTGGTTTTGGCTGCAAAAATCTGTCAGATATCTGTCAGATAATCTGTGTGTGTAAACTGACCCTAATGGTGCATTTACACAGAAAGATTTATCTGACAGATTCTTGAAGCCAAAGCCAGGAATGGATCTGAAAAGAGGAGAAATCAGTCTTTCCTTTATGACCTGTTCTCTGTTTAGAGTCTGTTCCTGGTTTTGGCTTAAGAAATCTCTAAGATAAATCTGTCTGTGTAAACGCAGCATTAGACCTGCAGCCTCCTCTGACATCATACTGTGATCCTAACCCCTACACAGTGCAGACATTGATGATGTCACACACCGGCGCCTGCACCGCAGAGGAGGAAGGAGGAGGAGGACGAGGAGGAGGAGAAGGAGGAGATCTCTTGTGGGGGAGCAGGTATGTGTTACAGGTTTTGTATTGGGTCTTATATGCTTTCCATTATTCCTTTTAATATACTTATAGACTATGTTCACACAACGTCAAAAATAGAGAAAAGGCGGCCGATTTTGATATATAAAATAACGTACGTTTTTGCCGCGATTTAACTGAGAGCAATGGCAATGCATTGAAGTCTATGGAAAGACGGACATCCAATGCACACAATGTATTAACGGACGTTTTGCTGCGGACGTCAAAATAATGAACATGATCATTATTTTCAGACGTCTTTTGCAAACAGCGGACGTTTTTTATTAGTTGTTCACGCACAGTTTTTCTTTTTCCACCGTTCTTTCTCCGTTTTTACTACTAAGTTCAATGGACTTTTCAATTAAGCCGCATTCCAAAGGCCAATTAGTAACCAAACTAGAATAATGTACAAAAACCAGTCATTTCACTAAAGGCTGCTAAATGACGTCCGCTATTTTAGACTCAAAATGACGGACGTAATTTTAAACAGAGCTGAAAAAAGGTTGTTACAATGTAACGTTTAAAAACAGAGCTGGCGATGTTACTAAACTGAAAAAAACCCACATTGCATTGCTTCTCTTCTCTGCTATAAGATATAGAGTGAATAGATGACAGCAGACTACATACTCGGTGGGGCGTGAGTCAGGGGCTCGGTTACTGACTGTACAGTACTTCTACTTCTACTCTGCGTTGATTTCATGGCTGCTTCATTCTCTCCTAAACGTTCTTGCTTTGTTCGGTTTAAAGCGTTCTCAATAAAGTAGACATCATCTCTGAGCTGTGATATTTGAGAAAAGCTGAGCTCCAAACCCTGGAAACAGAAAAAAAAACAAAAAAACAACTAATATTTTATTGAATATGGTACATCAGTGAGAAGAAAGGAATGGAAAAATAGAGACATTAATCATTTGGACTTAAACGTGACAACAACTGTCGCAGTGTTGAATCTGGACCTCAGTTGGGATGACGTGCTATAGTATCAGTGGTTTCTGTACTTAAACCTTATGTAAGGCTATGGTCACATCACACTTTTACATCCTTTGATTTGTATCCATTTTTCTTTTAAACTTTTATATAAACATATGATTTGTGAGGGCGATGTCACACTGTGTCATACATAGAGCCTCGTAGTAAAAAAAAACAAAAAAAAAAAAAACCCTATACCACACTGTATACATCTGTGACGTGGTCCAGCTCAATGAAGTTTCCATATTTCCTGTAAATCAAATGAATTTTGAGGGAAACGAGTAGAACGGACGAGCTAGTGTTTGAAAATAAAAATACAAAAAATTAAATGGACACAGAGTAAAGTTATCCAAACTTGATGTTAAAAAGTAAAACAAGTACTGAAGTAAGAACAATACAATTAAACAAACAAAAAAACTAATTGGGAGCAAACTTTGCTGTGTTTGTGCTTGATTATGTGGCCTAGAAAATGCAATCCATGGTCATGTGCTGCCACCTTGTGGTAGCTTAGTAAATCTATATTACTTGTTTTAGTTCAGGAGTCCAATAAAGAGTGAATTACCTTAAATATATATATTCTCTATGTCTTAGAACAGAGTAGTGGTCAGTAACCTAGACCCTGGGATAAAAAAACAAGAGGATAAAAACAGTGGGCATATCAGGAGATCATGTAGAAAGCAAATGGGAAAGCTGCTATAGCACTGCATGAGCAAGGATTTGATTTATTTTAACTATAGTTTCATTTATCTTTGTATCACCATTTTCTTCAACATGGCTCCATTTTGCTTATACCGAGCTTCTAATAACCATATAGTGATGTATGATATTGTAAAATAAGGCTGGCTTCATACAGGTACACGCATGCCTGCATATGCATAAGTTACATATAGGCAGCATGGGCATGTATACTTGTATGTATGTACAAATAAGTAAGCACACATATACACAATGCTGAACAATGCACATGGGGGGGATTTATCAAACATGGTGTAAAGTGAAACTGGCTCAGTTGCCCCAAGCAACCAATCAGATTCCACCTTTCATTTTCCAAAGAGTCTGTGAGGAATGAAAGGTGGAATCTGATTGGTTGCTAGGGGCAACTGAGCCAGTTTCACTTTACACCATGTTTAATAAATCTCCCCCTATAGTGTAAAACAATAACCATAGAGTACCATATAGTTTTGACTAGGGTTATACAGTGCCTTGGGACCACAATGCTTTGTCTAGTCACAGTTGTTTAGTGGCTATAAACCCCAATTGTAAGCCAGTATATAATAAACAGAGATCATCCGTGCGCGCCCGCATCAGAACTCCCCACTGCACACTATGGAGCGTGCGGCCGGGGCCGCTCGCTCCATAGTATGCACTGACAGGGTTTTCTGCGGCTGCTATTCAATGAATAGCGGCTGCAGAAAACTGACATGTCAGTTTCTCGCGGAGCCGCTAGGGATCCCGGCAGGAGTGTATACCATAATAACAATGCAATCGGCAACAACGGCCGTGGTTTTACGAAAATATACCTTGTGTGAACATAACCTAAAAGATATCCCTCTAAAGACAACTCAGTTCACATTCTCACTTCACTAATATATTGATATTAAAAGTGGCCATATAATATAGTACCAACCATAGTTCCCATAAAATTCTAACATACTATAAAAAAAAAAACTAACAAACTTAATTGTCCCACCCCAGTGTGTGTGGATCAGTAAAAGTTTTAAATAATTATATATAATTATATATATACACTCACCGGCCACTTTATTAGGTACACCTGTCCAACTGCACGTTACCACTTAATTTCTAATCAGCCAATCACATGGCGGCAACTCAGTGCATTTAGGCATGTAGACATGGTCAAGACAATCTCTTGCAGTTCAAACCGAGCATCAGTATGGGGAAGAAAGGTGATTTGAGGCCTTTGAACGTGGCATGGTTGTTGGTGCCAGAAGGGCTGGTCTGAGTATTTCAGAAACGGCTGATCTACTGGGATTTTCACGCACAACCATCTCTAGGTTTTACAGAGAATGGTCCGAAAAAGAAAAAACATCCTGTGAGCGGCAGTTCTGTGGGCGGAAACGCCTTGTTGATGCCAGAGGTCAGAGGAGAATGGGCAGACTGGTTCGAGCTGATAGAAAGGCAACAGTGACTCAAATAGCCAACCGTTACAATTAAGAATGAAACACCAAAAAAGAGATATGGGGAACCCCAATGAGAAAAATCAGACCAAACTGATAATTACAAATACCAAAATTCATTTTATTAAATAGTATACAGAAAAAAACACATGCAACATTAAAAACAAGACCTGGGGAGGCGGGGGACCAGATTTCTGGGACTAATTGTAACAGTAACCCTCCATCCACATACATACTAATGTAGGGCATATGTAAACATTCATACAGCATAAAGTGCAAAAGGTAAAGTGCTAGTGCTATGTTGCTACAGTATGCTGCTTAGAATAAAACACATGTGTAAACCCAAACACGGATGCTGGTTACCAATACCAGTAGGTACTATATGTCCCAGTCCACTGGTCACCCACCTCACACTCCAACGCCGTTTCGCACCGCTTCGTCAGGGAGTAATGAGGTGGGGGTCCAGGGATCTTAAATATCTATCCCCATGTGGTGATTGGCTGAATGTAAATTAACACCTGGAACTGTTTAGTACCTGGCGGTGCAGGAGCGCCATGACGCGCGGTGCGGCAAACAGCGCCGTCGGCGCCGGACGTGACGTCAGGCGTGATGACGCCATCCGCCACGCAAGCGCCGCCAGAGCCGGCCGCCGCCCCGCGCATGCGCACCGCACCGCTCACATTCCGGCGGCCATTTTACCTAAGGGAACAGTTAAGGGCACATGTGGTGCAGCCATGCAATGAAATACAGAATAGGACCAAGGCTCAAAAAGGGAATAATAAGTAATACTCTATAATACAATGTCATGTAGTCATATACCATCCTAATCATAATGATTTAGATTGTAGTAACGAATATGCATATTGAAACTAATCGAATTCATAACCATACTAAACCAAACCAAACAAATATACAATCGTGATAGTGCAAAATTGATACAAGCGCATGCAGTGTTGATGTGAATAAAAAAGTGCCAGTGCTCAAGTGCAAACGTAAAGTGCCAGTGCTGGAAAGTAAAATAATGATTAAACATAAAATTATATAATTGTGTATGAATAAAAATTAAATTTAAACCAAAGTATCATGATAAGTGTGATTGTGTGTATATATAATAAAATGTGTAGTGAGTGTTAAGATGCAATAGTGTGAGTGTATACCCAGATATCATAATAAGTGTGAGTGTATGTGTAAATGATGAGATATGTAGTGAGTGTGAAGTGCATAGAATGTGGTAGTGCTAATAATATATACATCCACAACATTAGATGTAAAGTGTAAATGATGAAATTAGTACATAATATGTGAAGATAATAAATGACCCGTGGATATGTCCCATGACAACCTAATATATCTGTTGCCATATATGATCCCAATCTGATAATAATAATCTGGTCCCCCGCCTCCCCAGGTCTTGTTTTTAATGTTGCATGTGTTTTTTTCTGTATACTATTTAATAAAATGAATTTTGGTATTTGTAATTATCAGTTTGGTCTGATTTTTCTCATTGGGGTTCCCCATATCTCTTTTTTGGTGTTTCATGGTTTATAGTAGATGAGGGGACATTTGTATGATATTTTGAATAGCTTGGTTGATCCTATGATATAGGTGTTTTCATTGTTATATTTTGTTCTAGGAACAACAGCCATCATGGATCTACGTAGTAAAGACAGTGAATGGACACTGCAATTATCACAGGTTTTTAATGATGGAGGCAGCAATTCTACTGATACACAGGAGGTTATGGACACTCAGAAGAATTTACGTGATGCTTGGTACAAACGCACACGGGCGTGGTGGAATCGGGCAGCTTTAGAACAATATGTAGCGAAAAATTTGGTACCACGTGGCCTACGTATTCCAGTTCTACCTTCATTTGTAATTGATGACGAAACCGTGAAAAAGAAATGGGAGGAAGCATGTGTACTTTGTTCAAGAACATTTATGTTACTCTTGATTGGACTGGAAACCAAAAAGGTGGAAGGAATGGAGACACAAATTGGTATGCTCCAAGAACAACTGAAGACATCGACCACAAATGATACTGTAGAGAAATTTGAAACCTCCCTAAAAAAAGAACTACAAAAATGGGAAACGGACATACAAAATGTAAAATCTAAAAAATACCAACGAGATCTACATGACCATGCGAATGGACGAGTCTTTAAGTGGAGACAGGGCGGCTCACTGATGAGAACGCCATCTTCCCTTTCACTAACAAGCACTTCCTCCCAGGCATCTGGCGCTACTGGGAATGAATTCGAACATAGAGGCCAGTATAACATGAGGAGAGGAGCAAAGAGGAAGGATTATCGGCCCAATGAGGGACATGATCAACATCAACAACAACTTAAGGTAATAAATCTATCTGATATTTCTCTTTCACAGGAACAAACCTCGGTTTTGGCACTGGGCCTCTCTTTTAGCCCAACAGCCAATTTTGATAGATTCATTGTAACCAAGGATGTATTTCTCTTTGCAAGGAAGTTACTCCTGAAAAAACATTTTTCTAAAAATCAACAACTTGTTCCCTTTACAGCAGAAGAGGAATTGGAGGCGTTAAGGGCACTGGAAGAACTATGGGCTGAACAACAACAAGGCCCAAGCAAATTTCCAGATACCATAAAGAAAAAATCTACCACGTTTCCACCCCTAGCATTAAGTCCAGCGGTTGACATCTTCGTACGATTGGTATTGGAGGATTTGGAACGAATAACGGAGCGTCGCAGGTACGACAATCTCTCCCTAGATCAACGTAAGGCTTTGCGTGAATTGGGATCTTTAAAAAATGTAGTTATAAAACCAGCCGATAAGGGTGGAAACGTGGTAATTTGGCCCGTGGAGGCTTATGAAAAGGAAGTCTTCAGACAATTAGGAGATCATAATTGCTATCGGAAATTGGATACTAATCCTACTGTCCTGTTTCAGAAGCAACTAACCAGCATTTTGGATCAAGCATTGGGAGAAGGTATCATTACCAAAACAGTCTATGATGGGATGAGGACAACCAATCCAGTCATTCCTACATTCTACTTACTACCCAAAGTTCACAAGGATCAAAAGAACCCTCCGGGTAGGCCCATTGTTTCGGGTCGAGGAGGGCTATGTGAGAATACATGTCGCTTTATTGATTTTTATTTAAAATCCATTGTCTCATCATTGCCTTCCTTTATCAGAGATTCCACGGAGGTGTTGCAGCGTATAGAAGACATTATTCTTGAGCAAGATATGTATCTGGTCTGTTGTGACGTGGAGTCCTTATACACGTGCATTAATCACCATCATGGCATGGAGGCGATACAGCATTTTCTGGAGATTGAAGGTATGGAACCTGATCTACGTTCTTTGATTTGTGATCTGATTTTGTTTGTGTTGACACACAACTACTTCACTTTTAAGGACCGGTTCTACCTCCAAACCCGTGGCGTAGCTATGGGGGCCACATGTGCGCCCTCATATGCAAATCTATTTCTTGGCCATTGGGAGAGGGAGATAGATTATGGTGGATCTCATCCAGGGGAGGGCTTGGTCGTCTCCTGGATGAGATTCATCGATGACATTTTTTTTATTTGGCAGGGAACTAGGGAATCATTGGAATGCTTCCTGCATCAACTAAACACCAATGACAGGAATATTCGCCTGACCTGGCACATATCCCAACAAGAGGTGGAATTTTTGGATATCAAGATTAAGGTAGGCAATGGGGGTAGATTGGAAACCACTCTCTTCAGAAAAGCAACAAGTGTGAACTCTTTGCTCCATGCCTCATCAGCACACCCCGCCCATACTATACGTGGAATACCCAAGGGGCAATTTATTCGGACCAGGAGGATTTGTGATAATGATCATGAATTTGAAATCCAGGCCCAAGATATGAAGGATAGATTCCGGAATAGAGGCTATAAACAGGTTGATATAGAGAGGGGCTATCAGTTTGCCAAATCATGTCAGAGAAGAGATCTGCTAACTCCCAAACCACGACAGAAAAGTTCAGGCGATATTCGGATTATAACCAATTTTCACTCCAGATGGCAGGAAATGACCGATGTTTTCAGAAAACATTGGTCTGTATTGAAGCAAGACAGGGACATAGCTCAATTTATCCCAGAAAACCCATTGGTGACAGCTAGAAGATCCAAGAATTTGGGTGATATATTAGTGAAAAGCCACTATGTAATGCCCCGGTCTAACTATATCTTCCAGTCCAGGGGCCCAAAATGGGGATGCCATACTTGTAACAATTGCACGGCATGCTCATATATTCGCACTGGCAACTGTTTTTTTGACTCTACAGGGCAAAGGGAATACAAGGTGGTTCACCATATATCATGTACAACGGATCAAGTAATATATCTGGCATCCTGCCCATGCGGATTACTATATGTAGGAATGACATCTCGCCAACTCAAAGTGAGGATTTTGGAACATGTCAGAGACATTAAAAGAACTGCAACCATGGAATTGACTGATAATTGGGAAATTGAAAAGCTAAAATCCATCCCAAGACACTTTTTAAAAGAACATGCCAGTGATCACAGAGGCCTGAAAGTGATGGGCATCGACCGTGTCAACATGGGCATCAGAGGAGGCGATGTCATCAAACGCCTATTACAAATAGAGAGTAAATGGATGACCATGCTTAAAACGGTGCAACCACGGGGTCTTAATGAAAGATATTCCTTTTCATGTTTTCTATAACTGCATCATTCTCCCCATGCTTTTTACTTACATTAGACCACATACCTCCAGTATAGTTGCTAAATTCATAATTGCAAAATTGTTATATGATGATGTTGCGGCCTCTAATTTTTATGGTTTTAACGTATATAAGATAAATGTTTGTGAATCTTTGACCTGTTATACGGGGGCTCCAGGGGTGTAGGACTACAGACCCTAGTCAAGGCCAAACATATGTGGTGGTATCAGCCTGTATTTATAGCACAGTGATGATTTTTAGTGGGACGGTTCACATTCTCAATTATTATCAGATTGGGATCATATATGGCAACAGATATATTAGGTTGTCATGGGACATATCCACGGGTCATTTATTATCTTCACATATTATGTACTAATTTCATCATTTACACTTTACATCTAATGTTGTGGATGTATATATTATTAGCACTACCACATTCTATGCACTTCACACTCACTACATATCTCATCATTTACACATACACTCACACTTATTATGATATCTGGGTATACACTCACACTATTGCATCTTAACACTCACTACACATTTTATTATATATACACACAATCACACTTATCATGATACTTTGGTTTAAATTTAATTTTTATTCATACACAATTATATAATTTTATGTTTAATCATTATTTTACTTTCCAGCACTGGCACTTTACGTTTGCACTTGAGCACTGGCACTTTTTTATTCACATCAACACTGCATGCGCTTGTATCAATTTTGCACTATCACGATTGTATATTTGTTTGGTTTGGTTTAGTATGGTTATGAATTCGATTAGTTTCAATATGCATATTCGTTACTACAATCTAAATCATTATGATTAGGATGGTATATGACTACATGACATTGTATTATAGAGTATTACTTATTATTCCCTTTTTGAGCCTTGGTCCTATTCTGTATTTCATTGCATGGCTGCACCACATGTGCCCTTAACTGTTCCCTTAGGTAAAATGGCCGCCGGAATGTGAGCGGTGCGGTGCGCATGCGCGGGGCGGCGGCCGGCTCTGGCGGCGCTTGCGTGGCGGATGGCGTCATCACGCCTGACGTCACGTCCGGCGCCGACGGCGCTGTTTGCCGCACCGCGCGTCATGGCGCTCCTGCACCGCCAGGTACTAAACAGTTCCAGGTGTTAATTTACATTCAGCCAATCACCACATGGGGATAGATATTTAAGATCCCTGGACCCCCACCTCATTACTCCCTGACGAAGCGGTGCGAAACGGCGTTGGAGTGTGAGGTGGGTGACCAGTGGACTGGGACATATAGTACCTACTGGTATTGGTAACCAGCATCCGTGTTTGGGTTTACACATGTGTTTTATTCTAAGCAGCATACTGTAGCAACATAGCACTAGCACTTTACCTTTTGCACTTTATGCTGTATGAATGTTTACATATGCCCTACATTAGTATGTATGTGGATGGAGGGTTACTGTTACAATTAGTCCCAGAAATCTGGTCCCCCGCCTCCCCAGGTCTTGTTTTTAATGTTGCATGTGTTTTTTTCTGTATACTATTTAATAAAATGAATTTTGGTATTTGTAATTATCAGTTTGGTCTGATTTTTCTCATTGGGGTTCCCCATATCTCTTTTTTGGTGTTTCATGGTTTATAGTAGATGAGGGGACATTTGTATGATATTTTGAATAGCTTGGTTGATCCTATGATATAGGTGTTTTAACCGTTACAATTAAGGTAGGCAGAAGAGCATCTCTGAACGCACAGTACGTCCAACTTTGAGGCAGATGGGCTACAGCAGCAGAAGACCACCCGTTACTAGCATGGTGTACCTAATAAAGTGGCCGGTGAGTATGTATATATATATATATATATATATATATATATATATATATATGTGTGTGTGTAATTTCTTAGTCCAGACATACGGAACACTAGCCAAAGAGCCACTACTATTTTGGGATTTGCTACTACTCTGGACAGTTGTTCCTGACATGGACTGAGGTGGCAGCAGAGAGCACTGTGTCAGACTGGAAAGAAAACACCACTTTCTGAAGGACAAATGTGGTGTCCCACCACTGGTGTTTCTTTATCTTTTCTGCACCTGTCAAAAAGTTCTCAGGTTGAAACAAGTGGTGGATGAAGTATGCAGTTTCCCCACTTGGTGTCAGTATTTCTTATGTGCCTATGTATTGTTATTGCACAGCTGAAGGAGATAATAGGTTAATGTTATTTGTACCATGTGTAATGTGCTGACCACTAAGGGGGGCCCTTTTGTTTCTACCTATCCTCTTCTGCCTTTCTTGTGCACACACTCATCCCTTCCACTCACAGGCAGGTACACAAAGTCCCCTGTAGGAGAAGTTTTTGGTGGAGGAAGTGCAGTTCTGTCTTAGTCCAGTTTTCAAAGAGAGAAGACACAAACAGAATAGTTCCTGCTGTAGTGCTTATTCCAGGACCCCTGGCATGGACACAAGGTCAGTTCAGACTAGTCCCCAATGTAAACAGATGCAGCTAGAGATGGAGAGTTCTTTTATAGCAACTACTACTTTCACTGTACAGTGCTAAGAACCATTAAGGGAGAGTAGCAACCAAGGAACACCTTCCCCCACACCAGGAACATGTCTAAAAAGTGCAGGACAGACTCCTGATACGAAAGGAGCTGATCTCAGGAGGAAAAAGCTACCAGAAAGTAAAGGTCTACATATCCTACTGCGCAGTGCAGGTAATTGAGAGATCTCAGACACCTAGCTACACCCAGATACACCACGACTGGGGCTCGTGCTACCCACCTAGTAGGTTCTACGATACTAGGGGGCAGAAGGCGGTCAGACACAGTCTAAGGCTATGTTCACACTATGTATGTGTGCGGCTGTATTTTTTATGCGGCTGGAAATGTGCGGCTGAAACTACGGCCGTGGGAAAAAATAGACATGCGGCTGAAAACATACGGTCATTTACTTGGAAATCTGGTTCAACTAAAAATAACAAATAAAGTCTTTAGAAAGTGATGCAAACACCTCTGGATGCATCTGGCAAAGCAGGGAAACAGTTTACATGAATCGCTATTACCGGGGTTTGCGATCTTCTGCAGTAATGCTGATGCCTCTCATGGTTAATATATTTAATTAATAAAACACATTTTCTTTGTAATAAAGTCCCTTTCGTTGTGCAATAATTAAATTTAAACAAATCCATCAATTAAATATACTGTTAAAATAAATATATATATAAATAAATGTATATTTATATATATATTTATTTTTTGACAGTATATTTAATTGCACAATGATGGATTCGTTTAAATTAAATTATTGAACAACAAAACTGATTTTATTACAACGAAAATGTGTTTTATTAATTAAATATTAATTAGTACAGGAAGCTCCATTAAGCCGTTAATTCATTTTGCCGGCAATAGAGCATTCTGTACTAATCATCACTTTACTTTAATGAAAACATCAAATGTTTCTTCTAATTATGTTATCACAATAGCATTATTAGAAGAAACATTTTGAATTATATGTGCGCTCAGCTGATTGGCAGTACAGTGACTTCATTGTGCTGCGGACCAGCGAAGAGGACACATCAGGATGAGTATAAAGCTCTCCCCACCTCCTCCCCAGCACTGCACCCATCCCAGTAAAGAAGGGGGGTCACTTAACCCCTTCCTTGCTGGGATGGGTGCAGTCTGACATCAGTCTGGCCCCCAAGGGGTTAAGGGGGATGCAATACATCCTCCCTTAACCCTTTGGGGGCCAGACTGTAAGCAGCGATCTGTAAAGATGCTGCATACTGTAAGGAGCACAACACCGCTCACAATGATGGGTGTTGTGCTCCTGTTTGTGTGTTTTTTGTGTGTTTCTCCCTTTTTGTTTTTCAGATATCGGTATCCTGGGGATTACGTCGGATTCGGTGGACTACGCCGATGACCAGCGGTTGTTTGTTGTGTTTTTTTTTTATAAAATGGTCAATGAGGGGTGTGGGGGTGCTTTTATTTGAATAAAAAAATTTTTTCACTTGTGTGTTGTCTTTATTTCTTTACTTTATAGACTTAGTAGTGGAAGCCGTCTAATAGACGGAATCCATTACTAAGTCGGGGCCTAGTGTTAGCCGGTATAAAATGGCTAACACTAACCCCCCATTATTACCCCAGTACCCAATGTCACCAGGGGTACTGGGAAGAGCCGGGTGCCAGTGGTGCCAGTGGCAAAATTGGCGCTCCTGGACCGGGCGGCAGCAGGCTGGTAAGATTTAGGCTTGGGAGGGCCTAAAACAATGGCTCTTCCTACCCTGGTGTTACCAGGCTGCTGTCGCTTGGTTTTTAACCTGGCTGGTTATAAAAATAGGGGGCACCCTATGCGGTTTTTTAAAATTATTTATTTATTTAAAAAAAAACGCATAGGGTCCCCCCTATTTTTATAACCAGCCAGGTTAAAAACCAAGCGACCAGCCTGCTGCCGCCCAGTCCAGGAGCGCCAATTTTGACGCTCCGGGACCACTGGCACCCGGCTCTTCCCAGTACCCCTGGTGGCATTGGGTACTGGGGTAATAATGGGGGGTTAGTGTTAGCCATTTTATACCGGCTTACACTAGGCCCCGACTTAGTAATGGATTCCGTCTATTAGATGGCTTCCACTACTAAGTCTATAAAGTAAAGAAATAAAGACAACAAACAAGTGAAATTTTTTTTTTATTCAAATAAAAACACCCCCACACCCCTCATTGACCATTTTATAAAAAAAAACACCAACAACCGCTGGTCATCGACGTAGTCCACCGAATCCGACGTAATCCACAGGATACACCGATACCGACAAAAAGGGAGAAACACACACAAAACACACAAACAGGAGCACAACACCCATCATTGTGAGCGGTGTTGTGCTCCTTACAGTATGCAGCATCTTTACAGATCGCTGCTTGCAGTCTGGCCCCCAAGGGGTTAAGGGAGGATGTATTGCATCCCCCTTAACCCCTTGGGGGCCAGACTGATGTCAGACTGCACCCATCCCAGCAAGGAAGGGGTTAAGTGACCCCCCTTCCTTACTGGGATGGGTGCAGTGCTGGGGAGGGGGTGGGGAGAGCTTTATACTCACCCCGATGTGTCCTCTTCGCTGGTCCGCAGCACAATAAAGTCACTGTACTGCGGACCGGCTCTTTATATGTGCGCTCAGCCGATCAGCCAATCAGCTGAGCGCACATATAATTCAAAATGTTTCTTCTAATAATGCTATTGTGATAACATAATTTTTTTTTTTATTCATCTTTTTATTTATTTTTCAATATTTTCCCATACAAAAGTGACATCATTACTTCATCAAAACAATTTTACATATACAAGCACGTAATACAAATTAACCACCATACAAAAAAATTCCCCAAATTACCCCTCCACCCCCCCCCCCTGGTCTGACCCAAAAAAAAAAAAAAAGTTAAATATATATATACATATAAAAAGCTCGCCTCGCCCCCTCCCCTCTAATTCCCTACTCCCTCATACATTTCATAACATCTTTCCCATTTTTCACAACTTGGAGTCCCCGGAGCCATCCATTGTTTGATTATAATAAATCTAGCATAGAAAAGCATTTTTTGTACAATTTTCTTACTCCTTTTTCTCGCAATGATGTTAGTGGTGTCTCCCAACAAAGCAGTGACCGGGTTCAGCTCACATTTCACCTTACTCTTCCCTTCAATTTTTTCGTGCACTCTCCCCCAGTACTCTTGCAAAACGCTACATGTCCAAAGCATATGTGCAAAATCCGCCTCCCCACAGCCACATCTTGGACAGTTTCCATCCTTACGCTTCCCTATTCTACAAAGGGACATTGGGGTGTAATATAATTGATGTACTATATTAAATTGAATAATTCTATGATTACCCACACTTGAGACTTCCTTAATACTCTTCAGCACTTTCTCCCACCTGCTCTCATCTATTTCCCCACTTACTCCCTCCCATTTTTCCTTACTTTTTATCCCAATCTGTTGTTCCTTTATAAGGTGCGAGTATATTGTTACATAGTTACATAGTTACATAGTTAATACGGTTGAAAAAAGACACATGTCCATCAAGTTCAACCAAGGAGGGGATGGATACAGGGAAGGGGGAGGGGTGATATGTTCTATCCATATGCATCTATATTATTTTGGTCTAAGAACTTGTCTAGCCCTGTTTTGAAGCCCTCTACTGTTTTTGCTGTGACCAGATCCTGTGGTAGACTGTTCCACAGATTCACAGTTCTCATGGTAAAGAAGGCTTGTCGCCTCCGGAGATTGAACCTTTTTTTCTCCAGGCGGAGGCAGTGCCCTCTTGTCCTTTGAGGGGGTTTTACCTGGAACATCTTTTCCCCATATCTCTTGTAGGGGCCATTTATATATTTAAATAAGTTAATCATATCTCCCCTTAAACGTCTCTTCTCCAGACTAAACAAATGTAATTCTTTTAATCTCTCCTCATAACTAAGATGCTCCATTCCCCTTATTAGTTTAGTTGCCCGTCTTTGTACCCTCTCCAGCTCTAGAACATCCTTTTTATGAATCGGGTTCCAAAACTGGACGGCATACTCCAGATGGGGCCGCACCAAAGCTTTATAAAGCGGTAATATTATATCCCTGTCCCGAGAGTCCATGCCTGTTTTAATGCATGACAATATCCTACTGGCCTTAGAAGCAGCTGACTGACATTGTGTGCTGTTCTGTAGTCTATTATCTACACGTATACCCAGATCCTTCTCCATCAGTGACTCTCCCAGAGTAACTCCCCCCAGGACATATGATGCATGCGGGTTATTAGTACCCAGGTGCATAACTTTACATTTATCCACATTGAACCTCATTTGCCAAGTGGACGCCCAAACACTCAGAGTGTCTAAGTCATCCTGTAACATCTGCACATCCTCCATAGACTGTACTGTACTACAAAGCTTGGTGTCATCTGCAAAGATAGAAACATTGCTGTTAATTCCATTCTCAATATCATTAATAAACAAGTTAAACAGAAGAGGGCCCAGTACTGACCCTTGGGGTACACCACTTATTACCGGGGACCATTCGGAGTAGGAATCATTGACCACCACTCTCTGGGTACGATTATTAAGCCAGTTTTCAATCCAGTTACACATTAAATTTTCCAAACCAATAGACTTTAACTTACCCATCAGACGTCCATGAGGAACTGTGTCAAACGCTTTTGCAAAATCCAGGTACACTATATCCACAGCCGCGCCGCCATCCAGGCTTCTACTTACCTCTTCATAGAAACATATTAGGTTGGTTTGACAGCTTCTGTCCTTAGTAAAACCATGCTGGTTATCACTTATAATACTATTAGCCACTACATACTCCTGGATGTAGTCCCTTATAAGCCCCTCAAATAGTTTCCCCACAATGGACGTTAAGCTTACGGGTCTATAGTTACCTGGGGAAGTTCGAGAGCCCTTTTTGAAGATCGGCATTACATTTGCCTTACGCCAGTCCCTCGGCACAATACCAGTAAGCAAAGAATCACGGAATATTTCATACAAGGGTAGTGAAATTACAGAACTGAGTTCCCTAAGAACTCTGGGGTGCAATCCATCAGGCCCTGGAGCTTTGGTTACATTGAGTTTGTTTAATTTATCTTGGACCATATCTATAGTAAACCAGTTCAGTACATTACATGTGTTAGCAGCACTGGCCCCACCCACCTCAGTACTGGCCCCACCCACCACAGCTCCATCCTCTTTTGTATATACAGAACTGAAGAACCCATTAAGTAACTCAGCTTTCTCCTGATCCCCAGTTATTAATTCCCCGTCGCCATTATTTAGGGGTCCTACATGCTCTGACCTTGGTTTTTTTGCATTAATATATTTGAAGAATTTTTTGGGGTTTCTTTTGCTTTCTATAGCTACCTGCCTTTCATTGTGAATTTTTGCTGCTTTTATTACATTTTTACAGGTTTTGTTGACTTCTTTGTAATGTTTAAATGCTACAGCTGACCCCTCTGATTTATATTTTTTGAATGCCCCTTTTTTCTCATTTATAGCCCTTCTAACCTCGGTTGTAAGCCATGTGGGATTTAATTTTAACCGTTTATATTTGTTACCCATAGGAATATATTTGGCAGTACAGTTATTTAATGTGGATTTGAAGATTTCCCATTTATTAGCTGTATCAGTATGTGATAGCAGCCGCTCCCAGTCTATGCCCTGAAGTTCTGCCCTTAACCCAGGAAAATTGGCCCTTTTAAAATTAAGAGTTTTTGCCCTCCCAACATGTTTTTCTTTTCTACAATTTAAGCTAAAAGTCACTATATTGTGGTCACTATTACCCAGGTGTTCATGGACAGTGACATCCCCAACCAGCTCAGCGTTGTTAGAAATAACCAGATCCAACAAGGCATCACTTCTAGTTGGCTCCTCCACAAACTGGCCCAGAAAATTATCCTGCAGGAGGTTAAGAAATTCCCTCCCCTTTGTGGTTTTAGCTGAACCGTGACCCCAATCTATATCTGGGTAGTTGAGGTCCCCCATTATCACTACTGTTCCCTCCCGGGCAGCCCGCTCTATTTGTCTATTCAACTGGCCATCTACCTCCTCAGTAATGTTGGGGGGTCTATAGATTACACCAAGAATAATTTTTTCACTCTTTACCTCCTTCTGTAGTTCTACCCATAATGCTTCCACATCATCACAGTCATCGCCCACTATTGCATCTTTTACACTCACTTTAATATCATTTCTGACATACAGACATACTCCTCCTCCCCTTCTGCCCACCCGGTCCCTTCTGAACAACGTAAATCCCTGAATATTGACAGCCCAGTCATGTGAGGAGTCCAGCCATGTCTCAGTCACACCAACCACATCAATGGACTCCTCCAGAACCAAGGCCTCCAGCTCCCCCATCTTGCTGGCTAGACTTCTGGCATTAGTTACCATACACTTTATATTACCATTGAGTTTAACCGCTTCATTATAAGAAATGGGAATTATTACTGTGCTGTGGCCACAATCATCCTCACTGTTCATCCGCAACATATGGATCTCCCTATGCACTGTTTTTATCCTCCCCCCACAGGACCCTTCTCCTCCCTCCTCATTGTTCTGTCCCCTCTCTAACCTATCCACCACTATATTACACACTACATTGTCCTCCCTCCACATCCCTAGTTTAAAAACCCCTCCACCCCTTCTAGGATTCTCTCCCCCAGCACAGCGGACCCCCTTCCATTAAGGTGCAAATTATCTGCTGTAATCTCTTTCTTTTTGATTGTCCCGCCCCTTAGTTTTTCCACTAGTGGGCTGGGGCTACATACTTGCAGCTTACTATTATTCTGACTTACAACTAACACTTTTCTACATCTAACATAAGAGAACCAATGTCTTTCCTCTATCCTATATTCTACTTTTAAAGTATCCCAACTTTTGATGTTATTTCCGTCCATTATGTCTCTAACTGTTTTCACCCCCACCTCCTCCAGTACTTCTACTACTACTACTCCCAATTTCCTAATTTCCCCTAACTCATCATTTAACCACAGTTGGGCAAACTCCATTGTTCCCTGAGTATTTAGTGCTTTTTTCAGCCAGTCCCATGTTCTGACTAAGGTCTTTACCATTACCATTTTTTTCCAAACTATGTTCCCCAAAACTCCTGTTTCCAGTATTTGAAAAATGTCCCAGGCTCCATTGCTGATGCTTTTGCTTAAATACAAAAAAAACTATCCTGCCTCCACCTAGCCTGGGACTCCCAGTCCACCTCTTGTCATTGGGATATATAGATTCTCTAGCTTTATTCTTACTCTTTTCCGTCCCCATATTAATGCATTCAACATCACTTTTATTCTTTGAAAATATTTTTTCTCTAACACTATGGGGGTGGCCCCAAATACATACAGGAGTTTTGGTAACAGAACTGTCTTAATTAGAACAATTTTATCTGCTTTAGAGATCATCAATCTTCCCCATATACTCACTTTTTTCTCCATTGTATTAATGGTGGGCTCTATATTTAGCTTATTAAACTGGACCAAGTCCCTTGAAACCTGGATCCCCAGATACCTAAAACTAGCCCCATCTTCTAAGTTAGATAATAATGGAAAAAATATCTCCTGTTTATTACCCCAGGTCATCAAAGTGGACTTGGGCCAGTTTATCAATAATCCTGAGAAGGTCCCCATTTCTTCCACTAATTCTATAACTCTAGGGACTGCTACAAGAGGGTTTTTTAAAAAACAAACAAAAGATCAGCATACAGGGATATCCTGTCCCCTCCACCCCTCGCCCCAAACCCTTCTATAAGATGATCCGACCTAACCATAATTGCAAGGGGTTCAATTCCAAGGGCGAAGAGTAGAGGGGAGAGAGGACATCCCTGCCTGGTTCCCCTAGTGAGTCTAAACATCTCCGAGTGGGTCTCCCCCATCATTACACCAGCCTTTGGGTTTTTGTACAACAACTGAACCATCCCTATAAACTTCTCTCCCAATCCAAACCGTCTTAACACCTCCCACAGGTACTCCCACTCCATCCTGTCAAATGCCTTTGTTGCATCCAGAGACAGGATGGAGTTGGGCCCCTCATTCCCTGCCACTTGCATATTTTCAAAGAGACGTCTAATATTATGTTTCGCCATCCTCCCCGGAATAAACCCACATTGGTCCTCGTGGATTATACTACTTATCACCCTTCCCAATCTCAAGGCCAGTATCTTAGAGAATAATTTTGCATCGCTGTTTAACAGCGAGATTGGCCTGTAGGATTCAACCTCCAGATGGTCCTTTCCCGGTTTAGGAAGCAAGATTATAGAAGCTTCCTCCATTGAGGATGGCAATTCCTCCTTATCCACTGTCTCTGGTAATATCCGATGTAAACTAGACAACAAAAATTCATTGTGCACCCTAAATAGCTCGTAAGGCAGTCCATCTCTCCCCAGCGCTGAATTACCCTTTATGGAGGCCAGTGCATACTTCAACTC